>NC_045152.1:18886277-18988777 GCF_900700415.2 Clupea harengus
CTGTGCTAGACAGTCTGAACTCAACCCAGGGCTGTGTGCTGATGTATGGCCAGGAAGGTCTATCTGACCTTGTCTTACTTTCACTTCTTTTTGGGAGTTTGTTTACTCCACTGTCTGGAATCTAAATGCTTCAGCCTTAACTTTTTCATCATGCTTTCCATCAATCTCTCCCTCCATGGCTCGTTAACCTGACTTCCTTGCTCTGCCTTGCCCCCGCCTTCCCTCCCTCCCTCTCTCTTTCTCCCCCAGACCGACAGTATAGAGCAGGCAACGGAGGACCCTGGTCAGGAGGAGGTGGTACAGCAGTGCATGGCCAATCAGGGCTGGCTGGAGACGCTCTTCAACTCCTTTCTGGACCTACTGACCCTCAGCACCAAACCCTAAGGGGTAGAGCTTTGAGAATGACTGAACCATTACAGCCTCAGACGTAGGGGAGGTCTGGACTGGCCTATTCCTCTTGGTGAGATCCGCACTGTCGGATTTCCTGAAGAGATTAAAATTGACGTGAAAATAATTTTTGTGAAGTTTTTTTTTATATATATAAATATTGCTTACATTTTCACCAGTGGATGAGGCAATACAAAGAGACAGAAAAGAGGAAGAATTGGGAATATGAAAGAGTGAATGTGACGAACTCCTGCAGAAGACCAGACGGAAGACTATGGAGGGTTAGTTCTGTGCTTCAGGAGAGCCGGAATCTGACTGCTTTGTTCTGCGCAAAACAAAACATATCCTCTTAAATATATAAATATGTATGATCAACAGTTATGATTTGTATTATTTATACCTGGACATTTTTATCAAGTATCCCCTCAAGTCGGGGCAATTTGCTGTTATTATTTTAAATAATAATGTTTTAATGGGGTGTTCATGAAATGGCTCACCCATAATTCCCTGTTCCTCCTGTGCCCAAGGCTCAATGATTAAAAACTCTATTCTTGGGGGAGGGCATGCAGAAGGGGTTGTGGTTTAAACAGAGTGTCTGATGTCATTTTTTATGTCTCCATTCTGAAGAAAAGAGGAAGGAGAAATGTATTTAAGCTAAATAATATGTTCTTTCTGTTCTTTAAAAGACTATGAGAGAAGCAAAAAAAAGTGTTAACTGTTTTCTGACAGAAAGCGCAATGGTTCTAGGAGGAAGCTGTAACAGTTCTTCTGTTTGTTTCGTTTTGTTTTTCAAAGTGTACAAAATGTCTGTGTTAAGTGTTTCTGTTTTTTCTCTGTTGGTTGTTATGATGGTAATATTAAGGATTATGATTTGGAGTTCAGCTCCTGGTTTGATCTATGTGTGTAAATATTGTACAGTTGCTCTCAGGAGCCTCTATCTCCCTGTCCGTATTCTGTAAATGGGTCTCTGCGTCTTTAAAAGAAGCCAATAAAAACATTCAAATGATGGAAATGACAGGGAAAATTGACAAATTGCATGAGACTATTTTTTATTATAATTTTTTATTTTGTTTCCAATTTAGCAGCTGTAGCTAGTATCAGAAAGCCTCCTCCTCATCTTAGCAAGGTGGGAGTGTGAGATGGGGGTGGGTTAAAAATGACCTGAAAAAGACAAAATGTTCCTTTGTGTAAAGATGGCATTGACTTGATGGCATGGAGTTGTTTTTTCGTACTACGTAAAACTAGTAAGGATTATAGCATTTACCGAGATGAGGTCATCCATTAATGAATTACAAAAACACATGTAGATGCATTCTCTTTTTATTGAGCCTATATTTTTTTGTTTGAAAAAAAAAAGCCAGAAAGACCTGCTGCAGCACTAGAGCGAAGCCCTAGTATTGCAGAAGTATAGAAATCCTCCAATCTGAGGAATTTGCTGAACAACGTGCCTTGTTGCCATGGTGATGTTGCCATGGTGATGAAGCGGGGTGCGTAGTAGAGTATTTGTGCGACTCTGGTGATGGCTGTCCCTCTTTGTCTCTGCTCTCCTCTCCTAGGGTGGGGGGATGGCAGGGGGTTGCCTTGCTGAGTGCAGCCCAGAACCCAGTGAATGTTAAGCTATAGAGTATTTTGGGTGCGAGGGAGGCAAATTCTGACTATATAGCTTAAAGTCTTTGGTTTTAGATAATTTATTAACATGCCACTGGGCACCACTCACGTATCCTCATATGTGGAATACATAGTGTTGTGCTCTAATGTTTCCCATCTCTGAATGTTAGAGATTCTTCTTCTTGCTGTGTCAGGCATGTGCATTTTGTATTCTGTTTATAATCCTTTTCTCTTTCCTTTCACCCCCTCATTTCCTGGTTTTCTATTGGTCTGTCTCCTTTCTGTCCTCCTCTGACTAGCCCTTCCTGTAGGGTGCAGGTCCTCATCTGGCCACAAGGGGGCCTGAGCACCCTCTGGTGTTACTCTGTCAGGCTGAATACAGCTGTTGCTATTCTAATCATCCAACCATTCTAAGCACCACTGAAAAGCTATAGAACACACCTCAGCCAAAGTCATTCCTTATTCAGTGTCAAATTATTTGTCCAGATACCTTTTCAACTCATTTTCTGTTAAATTGTAGCAGTGATTGTAGCATCACTGGTTGCTTGGGGAATGTTCCATCATAATAGTCATGGGAATGAGAAAGTGTATGAGCAACCTGGCACCTTCTCTCTGAAACACTAGTCTGCTTGATCATAGAGGTCTAGGTCTCACCTCCCATTGATCCTTCAGACTACACATAGGCTACATGGGTTTGATCTATGTATACACCTATTTAAGTGCATACACCTATTTAAGTGCATACTTAAAGACTCTTTCAGTCAGTCACCAGGTCTGATCCTACATGTACACATATCTACACTGTACATTTATAAGATACAGCTAAATGTGTTCATTTGTGACCTGTTAGGGGACAAACAACCACACAAGTAGCAGCTTGATCATATCAATAGAGTGACATTTCAACCCAAGTGAAGACCCTATGTCCCTATTATAATGTCCCTATTTCTCTTTCTCATCTCTTTCTCCCAACCCTCCACCCCCTCTCTCTCACTCTCTAACACATCTTATCTTTCTCGCCTTGTCCCTGCTTCTTCTACATAAGGGCCAGAGGGGTGTGAAGACAGTCCATGTTGACACCCTCCCACTCTCCCAGGTGCCAGGCGCCAGACACACGGGCAGCAGGACGTCCAGGCACTGCAGCAGGACACATATATGTCTGTGGAGGGAAAGACCATGTTCACCACATGCCTGAGGAACCCAGTCCAATCAGCTCAGTTCAATTCAACAAAATTATTATTCTACATGTAACTGTGTACATACATCGACTAATGCTTAATCTGGACACATCTTCAGTGATGTTCCTGGAATCATTGGACGTTTCAACATCATACGCCCTCCTCCAGGTGACCCAGCCGGGGCTGATCAGACCCCAGCTTGTGTCCATTATATAATATTAGATACATGTGGTATATGGCCATCTGAAAGATGTGGTAGTTTGTTTTTGTTGTTACAAGAGACCATGCATCTCATTTTCTGATCAATTCATGGTTTGCCCATTGCTGTGTCTCACACAAGCAAAACCACACTAAATTCAGGTGAAGATCTTTAGAATCTTTCGTATTTCAGTCTGAAGCACATTCCTCTGCTGCTGAGAAAAGAATAGGTACATATGCACCAAGATTGTTTTTAGACACAATGATAAGATACAATTAAGGACAGGAACTATGCAGGTAAAGATACAGAGATCAATGGGTTGTTGATCAATAGGTTAATAATTGGTCTCCTTTCAGGTTCTCCTTTTCCCCTTTTCTTCAACAAATTCCAACTTCTTACTTATTTCCTTATTTTACTTCTGAAATGCCAGTGATTTATTTTTCTCACATCCTCTCTCTCTCTCTCTCTCTCTCTCTCGCTCTCTCTCTCTCTCTTTCTCTCTCTTTGTAGGAGAGCTTACCTCTCACTGTTTTTGATGCAGTGCTCGTTTAGGCAGAGTAATGTCAGATAATGGAAGGGGGGGGGGGGGGGGGGCTGATTGATGAAATCATTAATGACATCATTAAATAATTTATAGCAATAGGAAAACGAACAGGCAGAATGGAGGCAAGTCTGTGTGTCTGTGTGTGTCTGTGTGTGTCTGTGTGTGTGTGTGTGTGTGTGTGTGTGTGTGTGTGTGTGTGTGTGTGAAAATGAATAGGCAGAATGGAGGCACATATGCCTCTTTGTGTGTGTCTGTGGTTGTGTGAGTGTGCACATATAGGAGATTAAAAGCATATAGGATATAGTAGATTAAAATATTGTATGCTACATCTATACTATGATGGTCTACAGGCCATAAAGAGGGACACAAAAACACGAGGAGGATTTGAAGAAACGTGTTGCCACAATATTCATGTCATACATAACATACACATAGACACACACACATTATAGTGTAGACACACACTATGCTGAATTCACACAGTGCAACCTCAGAGTCTAATTTCTGTCTTCCACAATGAAGAACACAAGCCTGAGAGGAGACTGAGAGACTGATGGGTGAAGAAGCAGAAGTGAAGAGACAGAGACATTTCAGAACCAGATAATAACACTTTACTTTTACTTTCATTTACTTTTGGAGGACAAATTCCAGGCTTGTTATTAGAAAGGGGTTGGATTTGTGATGGTTCGTTTCCAGCCTCTCTGTAGTGTGCAAACAGAGTTTATGTGTATTTAATTATCTCATTATATGCACATAGACGAGGGGATGACAAAGTCTATATCTTGCATTTGATGAGCAAGATGTGTGATTTATTTACTTTCCTGTAGGGCTCTGGTCAGCATCTAAAGCTGTGAGTGGGTATGTTGGCACTCACAACAGGAGCAGAGGTGAAGGACTGGGAGGGAGACAGATGAAAGCAAAATCAAGTATGGAGTCCATGTCATGAGGGTAATCACAAATCAGAGTGGAAAGAATAGGTGTAATTATACAGGTGGAAACAGGATGATTAAACAGTACACAGCAAACCATGTAGCTCAGCGATCAGTAATAGACTGCATTGCTGGACAGAGAGCAGTGCATTAGTGACAAGTACTGAGAGAGAGAGAGAGACAGACAGACAGAGAGAGAGAGAGAGAGAGAGAGAAAGAGAGAGAGAGAGAGAGAGAGAGAGAGAGAGAGAGAGAGAGAGAGAGAGAGAAAACAGGGCTCCAGGATTATATATATCGCCCACTCCAGTTTTGCTGGAGGGACCAACAGCAGCCTCCGGATCAGAACTGTAACAGCCAGGTAAGAGCCTGTTCCACGACTTTTAATTGAAATGCTCTGTGTCCACCTCTTCTCTCTTTCCCTTGATTTCTTTCTCAATCTTCTTCTGTAGTTCTGATTGTAAAGTACAAGTTAATGACGCTGAATTAAGTCCACTGAACAACTTCTCTTGTTTGTTGATGTTTACTTGTGGAGGTCACGACATGTGTCTATGAACCATTTTTTCCTCAAATCTATGCAACTGCACCGGTGCCAGCGGTTGGAGGAAGAATGTCTGGTTTCAGAGTGCTGTTGCTGCTGCTCTGCTGTGTGTCTCTGGCTCCCAGCTCCCCTGGTACGCTCGCAGTCTCCCTCAGGGCTCGCCGACTGTGTGGAGTTCACCTGGTGGACGCCCTGCTGTTTGTCTGCGGCGAGAGGGGACTCTTCTACCAGCCGGGAAGACGTGTCAGAGAGGAAGACATACGTAAGGGACATGAACAAACGAGAGAGTGAGAGAAAAGATGTAGCCGGGATGGGTGGTGAAAGCAATTTCTTCAGCTCACCACAACTGAAGTCACCCCATCTGTAAGATGTCCCTGAATAGATTGACAGAAAATTGTCAAGGATGTTGGTTTACGATACAGAGTATGTGTGTTTGTAAGAGTGAGAAAAAGAGACTATTTATCAGTAATTCAAATCCATTTCTACTTGCAGGTATCATGATGGACAGTGTTCCTTCTCTTGAGGAGACCAGAGTTGTCCTGGACAAAAGCAGAGGAGGACCCAGCAGAGTGATCTCAAAGAGGGGCATTGTTGAGCAGTGCTGTCACTTCTACTGTGACTTCTATGACCTGGAGAATTACTGTAAGAACACATAAGAGGCGTTGATACTTAGATTAGAGTCATGCTTACACCTGCTTACTCATGACAAAAAAACATTTAGAATGTCACATGAACCGCAAAATGTAGGAACATCTATTCTAAAGGGACTTAAAACTAACCTTGCAGTGATTCGTAATACTGATGTAACATTGAGAGGAGGGTTTGTGGAGCTCCATCCTGATTGTGTGTTATGAGTGTGAGAAGGAACGGAACAGAATGATGTCATGAAAGACTATGGAAACCACATTCAAAACATTAATATAGACAACATTCATCTCATGCTGCACTCATGCTGCTGAACACTATGATACACAATAAACTTCTGACAAATCACTATAGAATCTGTGTGTGTTTGTGTGTGTGTGTGTGTGTGTGTGTGTGTGTGTGTGTGTGTGTGTGTGTGTGTGTGTGTGTGTGTGTGTGTGCACGTGTGCACGTGTGCACATGTGTTTAATGAACGGGCAGAATAGAAGCAAGCATGCCTCTGTGTATCTCTTTGTGTTTGCATACAGCCATAGAGGAGAGTCAAAAAATGTATACAATGAACTACATATATCTTAATGGAATTAAATGGATTTTCATCTGTTTCCAGAAAATGAATTGCAAAAGCCAATGACAAGAGACCACACTGTAGGAGACATTGTGGTTGAAAATAGACATTGCCGAAACTAAATTAGGACGCAAAGAGAAATATGAGAGGGATTTTAAGAAGACTGCTGCAACAGTGGAAGACACGCATATAGCAAACAGAACTGAGAGGAGACTAATGATGATGGGTGAGGAAGGAGAAATAAGGGGACAGACTGACATTTCACAGCCAGATCATAGTGGATCTTAGTAAGAAGTACACAGCCAGATCATAGTGGGTCTTAGTAAGAAGTACACAGACAGATCCTAGTGGATCTTAGTAAAAAGTACACAGACAGATCATAGTGGATCTCAATCAGGCTAATTACTGCAGGACGCACTTTAATGGAAGGGTCTGAGATTAACACAATCTCTACCATTCTTTTATCTGTCCAGTGCAAATAAGATGGAGTCCAGAGATGATGGAGGAAATTGAGAAGTGTATTGCTCCAGATTGTACTGCGAGGTCCACTTCAACATTGTAGTCATCCAGCTGGGATTAGTTTCTGTACTGATCTCCATTGTAGATAGACAAAATGATCTTATCTCCATTATCAAATGTCTCTGCAGTTTACAATAAATAGAATGAAGTTCAACTCTACATACTGGCATTGATATGATATACCAAACCTATCCTCTGGTAGTTGACTTGAGGTCATTGAAAGTGTCTGCTTAAAGAGAGCACCCATGTGCTCATGTATGACTTTTTTGACAATCATAAATCTCTTGAATGTAGGGGAATGAGTGGGAACACAGAGACATGGAAGAACACACTGGAATGATCAGATAAGGTTCTGGACAGATATTGAGACCCTTTGATGACAAGGTCCAGGGTATGACCAAGAGAGTAGGCTCCTGTACCTGCTGTTTTAGGCTGAAGACACCAAGTAGTGCATTTAGTTATTTAGCATAACAGCTCTTCAGATTATCCACATGCAAAATAAAAGTAGAGACAATAGTTCACTTAGCTCATCAGGAAAAACTTCAGCTGAGTGTTTTGGAGGCCTGTAAATAGTATATGAAAAGAACACTTAATGAGAGCACATAGGCACTCCAATGATATAAAGTCACCAAATGATAACTGTTATGCTCTGAAGAGATTCTGCGGCTATAGTGTGGCTATTCCCCCTCCTCTCCTGTCTGTTCTACACTCATCAAAGTGACGTTTGGAGGGGCTGATTCAACGAGGGTAGTAGTGCCACTTGCTTGATCCAACCATGTTTCAGTTAAAAGCAAAATATTAAGTTTATGTGTGCAAATACGATCATTAATAATTCAAAATGACTTGGTTAGAAGAGATCTAATGTTCAGAAGAGTTAGCTTTACAGTAACTGTAGAGGCTTTAACAGATTCATGTTGATATGTAACATTCTTTAAATTAGAAAAGTTAACCAGTTTCTCTGAACATTGTTTATTGGTTCACTTTCTGACTAGGGCAAGTATAGCTGAGTATGTGAGTACACACTGCCCTGACTTGAACTGACACCTCAGCAAGACTGCATGTCAGCTCTCTGAGTTGTCTGCGAGTGTGTTTGGGGAGTTTGTTAGTGTCTGTGATAGTTGGGTAAGCTACTGAAGGTAGAGTTTGTTAGTGTCTGTGATAGTTGGGTAAGCTACTGAAGGTAGAGTTTGTTAGTGTCTGTGATAGTTGGGTAAGTTACTGAAGGTAGAGTTTGTTAGTGTCTGTGATAGTTGGGTAAGTTACTGAAGGTAGAGTTTGTTAGTGTCTGTGATAGTTGGGTAAGCTACTGAAGGTAGAGTTGGTTAGTGTCTGTGATAGTTGGGTAAGTTACTGAAGGTAGAGAGACGGGTTTGATGTGGGAGGGAGAGAAAGTGGGGAATAAGGGTGGGGATGGAAAGGGTGGACCAAGATATATTTTTTTTCTAAAAACGTGTCTATTGTATTAAGAATCGCATTCATTTCGCCCAAGGAACACCACCACCAGGGGGCGACATGTAATTGTTTATGGCTCGGTCTGAGCGACCATGTTTCCAATTTACAGAGACAGGATTGTGTACGAACACTGGAGCTTTTTTTTGGCACAAACACAGAATGGACAGATAGAGGACCTTGAGGAGCAATTCACCTAATTTTACAAAATGTGCACTGATTACGATGGGAATGTATATTCGATGTGTAGGCCTAATTGCATATGACAAATATCAAATGTGTTGTATATACGTGTTCGCTACAAATAAGGCTGTGGGTAAATGGATAAGTCCTCATGAGTGGTCTAAGCTGCTTCCTTTTAAGTAAAGTGAGTGGGTTAGTAAGCAGGCATTCAATCGATCAATCCGTCAGCCAATCATTAAAATGTACTAATTCCTTGAGGCCTGGTTCATATTTTACCAATGAAATAATACAGTCATAGTAGTTATAGTTATAGTTTCTCATATAATTTAAATAGGCTGGTGCTGATCCAGTGGCTGTCCTATAGTATTATGAATGGTCATGTGTATACAGGTCACCCAAGGCGAGCTCCTCCTGCGACCTCCTCCTGCGACTGTCCCAAAGGCTCCTTTAAATGCTTGCATGCTGCTGTTGTGTGAAGTTTTGCCATCCACAATACGTCTCCAACAGATCAAGAACTCCCAGTCCCAACATGTAGAGCGTCTTCAACCAATTAAAACACCAGGGTTTAAAATATGTGCCGTCTGCTCTTGTGCTCACGGAAGAGATGCTGTAAAAAATATATACCATGAAGCAGCGTGACAACTCTCGCTGGTTTGAGCTTCGGAGAGGTCGGCTCACAGCAAGTCATTTTGGTTATGTTCTGGCTGTCAAGCAGGAGCGCTCATCCAAGTCACTCTTAAAAAAAGCACTGGGTAAGACATGCTTGGATGGACTTAAATCTATTGAGTGCAATATTTCCAATGAGAAAGAGGGTATACAGTGCCTAGAGCTGGCGGTGGGCATTGAACTGTCGGGCCTGTAGCTAACCTGTTGTGGCATAGTTGGGGCATCCCCTGATGGGCTTGTGGGGACCTCTGCAGTCCTCAAGGTGAACTGAACGCAACAATTCAGGAGGCTGTTCAAGAGCCGGTGTTACATAAAGAAAGAGGGCCTGCAGTGCTAGCTGAAAAAAAAACCTATCCATACTGGCAGCCTGGGTGAAGCAAGGGTATCAAAGATGGCTGCCCTTGAAAGTTATTTCTGTGCTTCCATCTCTCATAGAAAACTGCTGTCCTAATGTGTTACTGTGACAACATATGAGGTCCTAGTGGTGTGTTTTCGCATTTAAGGTTCATTATATAAGAACCAATAAGTGCTACAGTAGAATGTTACAATTCAAAAGTTAGTTCAACTCAGCGCTGTTCACTGAGCACTAGCTGCAGTGCAGGGCAAACTAGTGTTGTACCACATTTCTCTCATTCGGGGAAGAGTGGTTATATGCATGACCTAATGTGAAAATAATATAAATAGGATTTATTAATGCTATCATTTGTACTGTTCCATTGTGAGTCTACGTCTATGTAGGCACTCTGGTGTTAATAATATGCATTTTCCTGGTGTATTTAACTAATATGCATTTTTACTGATGTATTAAGTTGATACAACAACTGGTACTACTATGATTATTCCTAGTGAATGTCTAGACCCCTGAATGAATGTGTTTAAGTATGTTATGGTGACTGTAGGCCCTTGCTGTTATAAGCCAGGGAGATAGCCTCCACTATTCAGACTGCCCTTGCCATGAGCTGGATTAGCAAAACAGACAAATAGCTGGTCACTCGGCTAAACCTCCCTGGTGAGTGAAATAGATGTACACAACACACACACAGGGCACATCCTCCTCTGCTTCCCAACACACACACACACACACACACACATCCTCCTCTGCTCCCCAACACACACACACACACGCACATTCTCCTCTGCTCCCCAACACACACACATCCTCCACAGCCCCACCACATTTGAACTCCTGATGATATCAAATCTAATCAATGATTTTTCTTAAAGGTTTTCATTTTGGAATTGTGTCTGTAAAATCCCCACACTGAACAATTACACTTACTTTAAATTAAGCACTTATATGCTTATATTTATGCATCCAATCATCATATCTAAAAAATTGTCAGCCCATTCATGACAGGCTGAAATGCAGGTTTTAAAAATGCAGTACTAAAATAATCTTAAACTAAGAAACTGCACTATCACCGGACTGAGCATGGACATGACATCTTTGTGGTGTAATCTCTTAAACCGTCAAACACAAACACAAACACAATATAAAACAAATAATTACCCAAAAAGGAGAGTAGAAAGATAAACATGACGAAACTCATCTGCTCTAAAACAACTTTGAACTTTGTTCATTCAGGGAGAATTTGGCATCAAACAGGGGACACTAGCACCAGGACCTTGGAGTATCAGTGTTTACAATCATGATAAATAAATGACATTTAGTCACATCATACTGAAACACATACTGCACATTCATTGGCTATATTGAAACTATACTACATATTGTTTTAGTACATCAGATTAAAGAGGGGGTGTACATCAAAACTCAGAAGCGACACAATAACCTGAATTCACAAACAACTACGTATGGTTAAAAGGTGTTAAAACTGTGACATGTAAGAGCACACACTTTTTTCTTCATGATCTTGCATTTAATGAGCAAGCAGGGCTCTGGTCAGCATCTAAAGCTGTGAGGGGGTATGTTGGCACTCACAACAGGAGCAGAGGTGAAGGACTGTTAGGGAGACAGATGAAAGCAAACTCAAGTATGGAGTCCATGTCATGAGGGTAATCACAAATCAGAGTGGAAAGAATAGGAGGGAGGGGTAATTATACAGATGGAAAGTGGGTGATTAAACAGTACACAGCAAACCATGTAGCTCAGCGATCAGTAATAGACTGCATTGCTGGACAGAGAGCCCAGTGCATTAGTGACAAGTACTGATAGAGAGAGAGAGAGAGACAGAGGAGAGAGAGAGAGAGAGAGAGAGCGAGAGGAGAGAGAGAGAGATGAGAGAGAGAGAGAGAGAAGAGAGAGGCACCAGGATTATATATAATATAATCCACTACTGCCGGACACACATAGAGGGGGGACCGACGATAGCATCCGGAACAGTGGTGTAACTGCCAGGTAAGAGCCTGTTCCACAAAATGTTCTGTGTCCACCTCTCTCAGCCCTGTTTGCTCTTTTTCTGCTATTTGCCATTACTCCTACTTACTCCATAGCTTTACACATTTGCTATGAAATGTTTCTATTAAATTATTCTAATCCAGCATTCTGAATTGAACAACTTCTCCTTTCTCCTAAAACCTATGCAGTGCTGCCCCAGTGCTACCAGGAGACGGAAGAATGTCTGGTTTCAGAGTGCTGTTGCTGCTGCTCTGCGTCTCTGGCTCCCAGCTCCCCTGGTGCGCTCGCAGTCCCCATCGGGCCTTCTCACTTGTGTGGTCCTGATCTGGCGGACGCCTTGTATTTGATCTGTGACATATCATGGCGTAAGGAACATAAACGAAAACCTTAAAGGGACAGAGAATGAAAGAGAGAGAGAGAGAGAGAGAGAGAGAGAGTTCACCACATGGAAAGGCTGGCTTGTAGGGCTAGATAACTCACCCCATTCGTTAGATAGCAATATCCCTGCATAGACTGACAATGAGAGAGGATGTTAGTTCATGTCAGTTGGTTAGATTGTAAAAGCCATTGTGGTGCACATTGTGTTTGTAAGAGTGATGTATGAGTAAGAAAAACAGAAAGAAACAACGAGAGCTTTATTTGGGAATATTTTTCAATATTTCAAATATGTTTCTATTTGCAGTTCCAAAGAGGCGTGCGGAGGCCAGAGTTGTCCTGGATCATAGCAGAGGAAGACAAAATTCACCAATGAGCATTTTTGAGAAGTGCTGTGGCTCAGCCTGTGATATTCATGTCTTGCAGGAATATTGTGAAAACATACAATAGGTGTTGATATTTGGATTAATGCCATAATAAATGCCAATGCTAAACCTGCTAACTGTTGCTGAAAAGCATTCAGAATGTCACATGAACCACAAAATGTAGGGATCTAAGTTGTATTGAAACTATCTTGCAGTGATTCGTAGATGTAACATTCAGAGAAGGATTTGTGGAGTTCTATCCCGATTGTGTGTTATGAGTGTGAGAAGGAACATAACAGAATACTGTGATTAAACATAATAGAAACCACATGGTGTGATCATAATAGCCGATTAATATGGAAGTTAATCTGAAATTAGTCATGCAGCCGAATACTATGATACGATACACAATAGCCTACATTTCTCAGACAAATCACTGTAGAATATGTGCTATGCATTACATGGTCATGGTCAACAAAGGAGGATGCTTCCCTTTTTTTGCTGGAAAACAATATATGGATTTTATTCACTTAGGCTACTCAAACATTTCTTTATACAGCACCTGGCACACATTACACCCAGCAAACAGGGGTTCTATTGCCCAACTTCATTCTAGAAACTATGTTCAATGCAGTAGCTTCTGCATGGCAACACAGCTTCATCATTTTTGCAGCTAACCTATTATTTACCTCCTCCTACCTCCTCTTATGTTTGAGAATCAAATCTGACCATTTCCAATAGGCTTTTGTTTTCACAGGCTGTATTAGTAATTTAGTATGAAATGCAGTCACACTAACTAGGCCTTCTCGGTGTTGAACCAGTTTAGTGGTAGAACTAGGGATGCTAAACCAGAACTAGAGATGCTAAACCAGAACTACAGATGCTAAACCAGAACTAGAGATGCTAAACCAGAACTACAGATGCTAAACCAGAACTAGGGATGCTAAACCAGAACTAGAGATGCTAAACCAGAACTACAGATGCTAAACCAGAACTACAGATGCTAAACCAGAACTACAGATGCTAAACCAGAACTAGGGATGCATTTCCACAAGAAAGTGCAAGTGTGATTGACCCGCACCATCAGAGGGCCGTGATTTTTCTTACTCTATGCAAGCTAGGTTGACATGAGCGCTTCAAGCTACGAAGAATGGTTTGACATACCCCCATTGGCATGTCATACTGTAGGCTATGCGCGTAGCTTAGACCTATGAAAAGAAGGTTTTGACTCTGCTACTCCCTGTTGGATGAGTGGTAATGCATCTGAAAGGTGCAGGGCAGTGTACTTGATTTCATGATTTTTTTGTGTGTTTTTTTTGCAATCAGATTTTGTGGTGGTGATTTGAGAAATTTTGCGAATTTTGTTTCTCTTTAAACCCCATTTAAATGCCACAAAACAAATTATCAGACAGATTATCTATATGAGTATTTTTAATATGTTTAGTATTTTGATACTTTTTGTTTTAATACTTTTTTTTATGTTTTTTTTTTTACTTTTCAATGTTATTGAAATAAGTTAAAATAAAATGTCATGCCTTGGTTTGAACCTTTGAACTCCAAAAGCACAAGTTCTTGTTAATATTCAGAACAGTAATCATGAGTAATCCTGTACTATTGTTTAAAGAAATCTGAACAGAAAACATTAGAAAACAGGTGACCAATTGTGTCTACTTCTCCAACATTCTAAAATGTTCTTAATTCTTAAATCGTGGAATAATGAAAAGCTGGAGGGACTGTCCAACGTTTCAACACACCTAACTTAATCACTCAGATTAAAAAGTTTACACTAAATTACACCCATGAGTATCGCAGTTAATGTTCATGTCTACATCATTCGACACCCCTGTTTTGTTGACTTGTTAAGAAGTGTTTGCTAGCAATCCCAGTAAATGCAGGCACTTCTCTTTCAAACACCACAAATTGTACACATTAAATTGTCACAACATGTATTTGATTTGAAAGTGAACCACTTACAATTTCTACTGATGGTAGTTTTAAATGCTCCGATATGTATAAAAACAGTTATCTGCATGGTTTTCAACAGGTCAAGATATTAGCCAGCCTACAGTCACATTCAGTATTTATGCGAGTTACGTTAGCTAAATCTAATCACTCAAAAGTTTTCACTAACCTGCAGTCCTGAGTCACAGCTTGTCACAAGATGATTAAGACAGTCCATTTGAAATCCATATGATAATTTGGCAACCCAGCAGTCCTGCTCTGCGGTAACCTTGGTTGGACATGGAGTTGGTTCTCCTTACAAAACACAATATATTGCTCTAAAAGGCATAATTTGTCACAATAGGCATTTAGAAGTTCAACTTTTTTGCAGATGGTATTTTTAAATATTCCTATATGACTGAAAATCACAGTTATCTATGTGTGTTGGTAAAATGCTCACATTAATGGTGCAAGAGAGCCACCTCAAGTCTGCAGGAGGCACTCCATTTAAAGTTTTTACGAGTTGATTGCAATGTGACCTGTTTGATTACAAATCAATATGACAGTCACATACAAATGAGATTTCATAACTGGCTTGTGCTGTAGGTGTAAATATGATGATTTGGTAGTTTACAAGCTCGTAAACGTTTCCCTGTGTACATAGTGTGCCTCATATACTAGGTACTTCCAACGCATTCATTTTAAATGGGAAAATAAGCAATTGAAGAGGACCTACTATGCTTTTCTGGTTTTTCACTTTATTTGTGTGTTATATAGCTTTTTTGTGTGCATATAAACAGTTTGCAAAGTTACAAAACTCTCCCATAGAAACCACTTTTCCCAGCTGCCTAGATGTAGCCCTTTTCCCTTGTTACAAGATTACCCAATCTCGTAACACAATCCTTATTGCCCGCCTAGCTGACCAGTCAGAGTACACTGGGCTCATCAGGAGCAGGGCTTAAAGACACAAGAGCTCCAACAGAGCGTTTCAGACAGAGGGTGAATAGAGATGTACAGCATAAGAAAAATAATGTGTTTTTGGAACAAGCATGTAAATCTATTCTAGTAGACCCCACACATAAAATTATGAACATTGACAATGAGCATAATGGGTCCTCTTTAATAAATAATCAAAAAACAAAAACAAAGACGAGTGGGGCTATTAATTAGCTGTGCAGAAGCACACTACACAGTACTGGAACACATCTGTCAGTGCTGCAACAGTCTGAGAATAAATGGGTTGAGGTTAACTCTTTACCAGTTATGGCAGAGACAGTCGGATTTCTTTTGTGCGAGAGGGGCAGAAGAGTGGACACCAGGCATGTAAAAACAGGACTGGCAGATGGGGCAAAGTGTGGGACTGGAGATTGGAGACCAGATATGGTGTTGTATACTGAGTGCATTGTTTACTTTATTGAGTTAACAATTCCCTTTGAAGATGTGATTTAGGAAGCATTTAAAAGGAAGAAGCTAGAGTATGCAGAACTGGTAGAGGAAGCGAGGCAACAAGGTTGGCAAGCACACACAAGACCAGATAGGCGTTAGAGGCTTTGTAGCTAAATCAACCACAACACTTTGAGGACGGTCACTCAAAGGAGCTTTAAAGGAGTTTGTGGCTGCTAATAAGCTAGTGGTTGTGGCTGAGGCAGACTACTTGGGGTCTTGAATTAACCTGAAGTAAAACTGAGAAACGTATAATCTTGTTGAGTACACTAATCTTGAGGTGTATCTGTTGTTGTCTCTGGTAATGGCATGTGTTCTAACCCATTATGAGTATGGAGGGGGGTGGCTCTGGAAAGCAAACACCACGGTTGAGCCTTCTGGAGGTGTAGTTGGCCCACTTCAGTGAGCATTGAACATTATTCATTAGGTGGCTTGTAATGGATGCACCTGCTAGAGGACAGCTTGCCATAAAAGTTTCAGATTTTTTGTTTGGAAATGTGTGAATAATAAATGGTTGTCAAGCTATTGCCCAACAAGTGCTCTGAGCCTACACCACTTTAGGGAAACAAATATTTTATCCATGTGGGGCTACAAACGCCACTTTTAATGTGAATCGGTGAAGTCTTAAGTATCAGATATTGTCAACCAAAAATCGGTGAAAAAAAACATACTAGACAACTTTTTGTGAGATTGATTCTGAAACCTACATTTCTGAGGTGAGATGAGAATGGCCGAGATAGGTATTCTGGAGATCTACTGTTGTAAAATTTAATTTGTAAACATTCTAAAGGTGTGTTTGCACAAATGACCGTTCAGAATACGTAGATCGAGTAGCTATAGGACGAAGCCCCCTATGGTTAAAAACCCTAGAGTAAAAACGTTGCTGATTTCCTCCCTATGCGGCCTCAGAATTGCTCCCTTGCTTAAGAGAGTTGGGATTTAATTTTCCATCACCTGAGCTTATTCTCCCCGGGCCACTAATATCAAACCCTGTTAATACGAGGAGGTTTTATGGCAAATTGAAGCCTGTAGCCCCTTATTACAGGTGAGAATCACACTGCTATGAATTGCTGTCCGCTGTGTAACTTCGCTCGCAAGCTATATACTTTTTGAATAGTTACTTTGCTAATGTGTTAATGTTAGGTAGCTGGCTTATGGGGCGCCGTTTGTAAAATGCCGCACGTTCTAAAATCCTGCTCAGTTTTGGTACATTTAGCATTATCATATGGGAAAAAAAGCACGACAATATTCAAATGTCACTTTTTCAAACATTTAGAGAGATATTCATGTAAATTCATGCTATAACTTTTCCAAGGATAATGTTTGGCAGTAACACAAAGTTGTTAAATAATATAAATGTTTCATCTAAATGTTAATGTTAAATGTCAAATGTTAAATGTAAATGTTAAAGTTAAATATAAACGTAAATGTTAAAGTGTTAAATGTAAATGTTAAATGTAAATACAAATATAAAATGCTAAATGTAAATGTTAAATGTAAATAACATTTACATTTTTTAAACATTCTGTTTTCAAAGGACTACTTTTATTTCTTTCATGGAACTTTTATTTCCTAATGCCACATTTATTTATTTCCATGTACGTATTCAAATGAATGGGGCTTGGTTATCTCACAGTAGCATACCATCAATGTGAAGTATTTCTGATGGTCACTCCCCGTCTTGGGGTTGGAAAAAAATTAGTAAAAGTGACTGGCGCCAAATGGGAGATAGAGGCTGTCCCTATGCTGTAAAAGATGAATAATAAAAAACAAGGATGCATTTGTTTCTTCTTGGTATCGATTAGGGAAAGGGAGAGAAAATCAAGAGATTCATGAGATTGGTGGCCTCATAGGCTTTTTATGGGCTGTCACAGGTGTTCAGTTGTTTTGCTATAATAATACCTTCACATAACCACGCCCCATTCATTTAAATATAACAGATGGTAATAAATAAATATGACATTAGGAAATAAAAGTCCCTTGAAATAAATAAATGTGGAATTATATTATATTTTACTTATTTTTAGGCATATTGGCATATTTATTCATTTAATATTAATTTAAAGGGAATCTTCGGGATTTTTTAACCTGGGCCCTATCTTTTTAGGTCCAATTTTTACTAGGGACGAAAAATGGCTATACAATGAAGCCTACTCCCATTGGGCAAGCATCTACGACAAAGTAAACTGCTTGTTTTCACTACTGATTACTACTGGCTCATAATGTTATCACAATTGTCTGACAACATGGAAAGGATCCTCATAGAGATGTGCCTGTTTAGATCAATAACTGTAAAGAAACTGTAATGCATTAGGCTACTATTTCTACAGTTTATGTAGGCTAGTTTAAGGTAGGCTACAGTTTCGGTTTACAGAAACGGTAATTTTCTACAGTTTTTTTCATATAATTATTGAGATAAACAGACATGTCACAGGTCTTTCTCTGTAGGGGTCCTTTCCTTTCCCTTTCCATCACAGACAACTTAATAATAATTTCATTACGAACCTGTCAGTGGCAGAGAAAATTGGTTCACACGGATGGATGTCTCATGGGATTACTTTGTATAGCTGCTTTGCTGATGCCGGTCATCCTAGATTGACCGGACTGATTTTGATCGTTTTTATTCCTGGTAAAAAATTCGACCCATAAAAATGGGAAAATAGGGCCCAGGTTAAAAAAAAATCCGACTCATCTAAGAACAACACTTCCCAGGAGCCATTGGTTGCCGGTTTTCAGTTCGGTGGGGGAAGTAAAATGGCGGACATGGATGGGCAGGGCCTTTTATTGTGTTCAGAAATGTGAACTCTTCAATGCTTTTAAAAACCTTTAGGTTTTAAGAAAATATTTGAACGCTTGCATTACAGATTGAGCTCTTTTCAAGTTAGTTTATCCAGCTTGAGCTCCAACGATAAAGGTAGCGTTACCGCATGCATGCGTTTATTTTCCCAACAAGTTAGCTAACCTAGCCTGCATAGCTATCTAGCTAAAATTGAATACCATTTGCAATTGATCATGTAGACATTTAGCTAACGTTAGCCAGCAATCCGTTTGCTGGTGCACTGCGTTGCTCAAAGGGTAAATATTTGTTTTTGTTGCCATCATTGTCTTGCAACGGGATTAAACGCCATGTCTGTTTTCGACAACCCATTATTAGAACTATGAGGTATTGCGAACTATGGCATTCTGAAATGTTAAAACCTATGTTGGCTAGATGGCCGTCTAGCCAATACGCTAAATGAACTGAACCGTCAACACCAACGTTAGCTTTCTATTCTGAGACACTCGGTGAGATGAATTGAGTATCTGCTTAAACGTTACTACTCCAGTGTGCAGCAATACGTGGCTTCTCTAGCATATGCACGTTGGATATGTGGCTTGATTGTTTCTCACATGCCCAGATTTACCTTCTCACATACTGGGGGTGTTATTGTTATCTACATAAGTGGGTATCCTGTTTATTAGCATCGTGTTTTGATTAAACGGAGCCAATGGTGTGGCCATTGTGATCCAACATGGAACTGCTCTGCTGCCATATGACAGCAGGGCTACAGAATGGTATATAGGTTGGAGAAAAGTGAAACATTGATATGGGCTACATGCGCCAGTTTACAATTTGGTAGTACAGCTGCACCATTTGATAACTCGCTCACGTACAGACTACAAATCCAGTTGCTAATTGTATGTTAATGGTAGATGGTGACGCATCTACCATAAACGGATCGAAATGAGATGTGCAATCACAGTCACATTATTTCTGAACAGATGGGGGCGGATGAAGATTATAAAGAGGCTGGCCTCCCGGAACCAAAGGTAAAGGTTTGTGTCTTGATTGTATTTTGTGATTAATGCAAGAATTAATTGGAACACAAATTTGCCACAAATTTGTTTTGTACTTATTGTCATTATTTTTGCCCAGTGATCCATTTTGTTCTGTGTGCACCTCAGATAGAAGATAATTCCAGAAAAGAAGGCGAGGACAAAGAATTTATTAAAGAGGAAGGAAAGGAGGATGATGAGCATAACACTCAGAGGAGAAAGAAATCGGGCTTGAGATGTAACCAAGAAAACAGAGAGTCCCTAGATGATCAGCCCAGTGAACTGGTAAGAATCCAATCTTTAGATAATCAGTGTGTGTCTGTGTGTGTCTGCAGCCTGGCCAGAGCCAGAGTATGTAATGAAACCTTGATCCTCTGCTTTAATGTGCCCCTCCCGAGCCAATGCCATGTTAGCTGACAAGTCATAAGCTGGCTTTAATATGTCTGACATAAATTTGTTTCTTTGTCACAGGGAGCTTCTGTGGTTGCCATAGAGACCTCCTTCTCTTGGATCCCTGGGCAGTCCTCATCCCTGCAGCTGGTTGACAGGTGACTGTTCTATGCGTGAAGGAGATAAAGTAAATATGAACTGATCAGTGTAATGGGTTGTGTTTATTTGGTATGATTGGTCTTCAGAGAATGCATTCATTAGGGAAGCTCATCGAACATAGTTTTATGGGGCTGGCTGTGGGAAGTTCTGACCAAAAGGACTGATGGCTCAGAAGTGGTTAATTCAAAGTGGTTACATTGACTGACTGAACAATAAAAGGGAGCATGAATAACCATGTGTTTTATGCATCAGTCAGTGTTATTGTGAAGAATGGAGTTACTTACGTCTTTTGCTGCCTCATTCTGCCACAGTGGTGACATTGAAGTAGAGCTCACAGCAGAGGTGCAAGTAGAAGAAGGATCAACCCTTGCTTTGCTGTCATCATTGGCACCGCTTGCTGGCAACCGGAAGATAGGTAACCTCTTATTTCCCCCCAAACTAGTCAACAGTCAAACTGGAAATGTTTGACTCCCGATCAACCTGTGTTCTACTGTCTTTGTCCCCAGGCGTTCACTTCTCTCACCCCCACTCCAGAACGCTTAGACTGATGAAGGAGCTTCTGACGCTTGGCTGCCCTTCATTTTCTCCTCCTTGGGTCACAGGCTCCACTCCAGCCCCAGGCTTTAGGATGAGGCCTACCTCTGCTCTCACCAAGAGCCCCCTCCCCTCTTCACCCTCCAGCTCCCCCTCCTCCCCTTCCTCTCCATCATCACCCTCCTCTTTACCGTCATCGTCCTCTTCCTCGCCTGGGGGAGCTGGTAACGGTTACCACGACACTGATGACAGAGTCCACTCTGGTGCTGGTGGAATCACCAACTCGACAGGTGATGTCGTATCATCTACCTCCTCTTCCCTGGGCCCCTCCCACTCCCTTAATGGCCCACCCCCTTCCTCCTCCGATCTTGAATGCCGTCGTCTGGCTCCGCCTGCACACACAGAAGACGACTCTCAAAAAGAGGACCCGGAGATGGAGATCTACGACCCATTCCAGCCCACGGATGGAGAAGTGGAGCAAGATGGTTCAAAAACCCTGGAAGAGGAGGAGGAGGGAGACAAATATGACCCCTTCCAACCAACAGGCTCCCCTGCTTCAGAGGAGCCTGATGACGGAGGCTCAGATGGAGAGGGGGCTCCAGGAAGCGCTAGTGGGGATGCTCTGAACCGCACGGACGACGCCGAGGTGGAGGGGCTGGACGGTGTCCCGCAGGATTCCCCTCCATACTCCACGGAAGCCGCAGCCTCAGCTTCAGCTCCCTCCCCTGGCCCCGCTCCTGCTCCTGCCACTGTGCCCTACAGCCCACAGCCACCCCCGAGGAAGCGGGTGCTCCGAGACGGAGCGAGGGAGCAGCGGCGGATGCGCGAGAGGAGGGAGGACTCGGAGCACTCTGAGATTGAGGAGGGCGAGATAGTGGGCGCGGGTGACAAGGAGAGGTGGCGGGAGCGGGTGGAGGAGGTGCCGGGGGTCATGGGGATGGGGATGAAGACAGAGCGTATCCTGCGGGTGATGGAGGGCGACGGGTTCGTGTCCGTCTGCACGGAGGCCACCTGGGAGGATGAACCGACCACACCGCCGCTGGTAGTGGGGGTGGGAGACCTTCGGAGGAAGCTGACCAGCAGAAGGAAGGAGCGCTTCCGCTCCTGCCCCGTGTCCGTGACCCTTTCCCCTTCACCAGCCCCACTTCCACCCGCCATTGCCCTGCCCTCACCCCCAGCTTCCCCCTCCCTCTCAAAAGACCACGAGAAGAGCAGGAAGTCCTCTAAGAGCTCCCGAGAGCGACGCAAGCTAAAGGAGAGCAAAGCGGGAGAGAAAGAAAAGAGGAAGAAGAGGAAAGAAACAAAGGAGAGCGGTCGGGAGCAGAAGGAGAGAGACAGGGAGAGGCGGAGTGAGAAGGAGGAGAGGCAGAAGGATGAAGGGAGGAGGAGCAGCAGGAGCTCCAGCCGAAAGAGGAAGAGGAGAAAGCACAGCAGTCCGGAGCCTTCCCACAGTTCTGCTGTCCGACACACACACTCGAGTCGGCGGTCCTGGTCTACCCACTCGGATGACCATCACAGAGACAGGGACCGGGAGAGAGACCGAGATGGAGAGAGAGATCGAGACCGAGATGGAGAGAGAGATCGAGACCGAGATGGAGAGAGAGATCGAGACCGAGATGGAGAGAGAGATCGACACCGAGATGGAGAGAGAGATCGAGACAGAGATGAAGAGAGAGATCGAGACAGAGATGGAGAGAGAGATCGAGACGGGGAACGAGAAGGGGGGAGGGAACGAGACCGAGAGCGGGATCGTGAAAGGGAGAGAGACAGAGACGGGGAGAGAGACAGAGACGGGGAGAGGGACAGAGGTAGAGAGAGAGTGAAGCGAAGAAGTGATCGAGAAAGGGATAGGAGCAAAGACTCCAGAGGGAAGAGCAGGAGAAAGAGAGAAAGGGAGGATGGAGACCAGGGCTCTAGCAGTAGAGAGAGAGGGAGCCTGAAACGGTCAAAGAGCAGCAGAGAGAGGAGGGAGGACACGCATGAGCGAGACAGACACAGAGAGAGGGAGAGGGACAAGAGGAGAGACGGACGGCCCGTTGTTCCGCCGTCCATCCAGGACTTGAACGGGCCGGACCTGTTTGCCATCAAACGCACCATCACCGTCACCACGACGACCACCACCACAACTTTGCCAGGGTCGCCAGGGCAGGGCCAGCGGTCCTCCCTAAGCCCGGCCTCAGGTCGTTCTCACAAGAGGAAAAGGAAGAGGAGGAAGCACTCGGATGAAGAAGAGCAGCAGGAGGAGGAGGAGCGCTCCAGGAAACACCGCAGTCACTCGCGCCACACCTCCCTCTCACCTCACCGTTACCGTGGCTATGATTCAGACCGCTTCTCTGAGCGTCCGGAAGTGGACCTGCTGTCATTAGATGGTGAGGCGCTGGACTCTGACTACCCCTCGTTGGAAGACTCTCCCCTCCTCCTTCGATCCCCTGAGCCCCCTCCCTCCCCTCCGCCCAAAAGCAGCCCCCCTCCCAAAGCCCCCACCCACCGACCCAAGAAGAAGTCGCATGCCGCCAAGAAAACCAGCCAATCAGAGTCCACGTCCCTCAGAGCCAAAACCAAAAGCAAGCGCCTGATGACCTCATCATCGCCTCCGCCCCTCTCGCCCACTGCCTTTGCCCCCTCCCTGCCTAAGCCTGCCACATCAGCCAAGCGTACCCAGAAAAACAGGAAAGAGAAGGAGCGAGAGAAAGGAGGCAAGAAGGAGTCTGGACGGTCGGGACACTCCAAGAAACTGGGCGGAAAGAAGGCCAAATTGCAGTCAAAGGTGTCCGTTCTGGTGCGGGAGGGAGTGAGCAGCACGACGGGCACCGCTGCCCCCGGGGCTGCTGGGAAGCTTGGTGTTGACCACATGGGACCAGGTGGGGCGGTGGGCGGCTCCTCCTCGGTGGTGGGGGGTTCTATCGCCGTGGTGTTCCGGCGGGACAACGAGAGCCGCTCGCCGTTCCTGAAGCCGTGCTCGGAGCCACTGTCCCTGCAGTCCCGTGGCAAAGACCCCGGCAAGGCCAGCCAGCAGAAGCAGAGGAACGTCCTGGCCCCAGCCAGCGTCACCAGCCCGACCCTCCTCAAGGCAAAGAAGGCCACGCCCACCTCCAGCACGTCCTCCTCCACCTCCTCGCCCTGCTCCTCCTCGGTGGCCAAGCGGCGCCGTCGTCCGGGGAAGAAGCTTCGCGAAAAGAGCGCCACTGGTGGCGAGGTGAAGGCACCGCCTGGGATCTCGCTGCCAAAACCATCCAGTCCACCGACATTGCTCCCTGCCCCCACCCCTTCCTCGTCATCTTCATCCTCCTCTTCTTCCACCAGCGTTCTGCCTCCTTCCTCCTCACCCCCTCACACGCCGCCCCTCTCCCTGCCGCTTCCATCCAGAGATACCCGCGATTCCAGCCCTGACTCGCAGACAGTGGACAGCAGCTGCAAGACCCCCGAGCCCTCCTTCCTGCCTGAGGAGCCCCAAAGTGGACCCCTGCCGGCCAGCCCACCCCCCACACTGCTCTCCTCTTCAGCCGGGGGGTCTGGTGCCGCTCAGTCAGCAGCCAGCACCAAGCCCCCTGTCCTGGATGAACAGAAGACCTCGCCTCCCTGCTCCACTTCATCCGGCTCGGCAGTTCCCTCCCTACCCCTATCCCTCCCGCCTTTGGCTGCTGACCTCTCCACTTCTTTCTCATCCGTGTCATCGTCGTCAGTAGGCAAACCCCAACCCCCTCCGCTGCCCTGGAGTCTGCAGACAGGAGTGGACTGCACTGCAGGGGGCGTGTTAGCTTGTGAGTACTCCCTTTACTCTATATAGGCCCCATTCCAACTGGCTTGAATGTTTACAGGAAGGACCTCTTTTTGTTTACCACTGCTGTGCAGGAACTACTGGGCCTTCAAGTTGATAATAGCTTAATCATTTTGTTCTTCAATTCCAGGCACGACTAAATAGACAAAACAGTTTCAGCCCTAACATTACACCGCTAATCCGGGTCATTTTTAGATAACGTTGAGTAGTAACCAGAATTTACTAAAACGCAAAATGAAGATACCATCATCACTGTCATTTATCTTGTGTTCATTCAGTGACTGTAACCTCAGCAAGCTAACTCTCTAAGCTATAATTCATTTTGCTGCATTCCTTGATCTCTGGTAAAAAAAAATGTCCTGCTGGTTTGAAAAATGTCTTTTGTCTTCCGCGGCCGTCAGGTTTAACCAGTAAGCATTAACCAGTAAGCATTAACGATCACTTTAACCATGCTTAAGAGGAAGGCACTTTGTGTATATGTCTTGTTTCCAAAAGAATTTTAATGATATTGTGGGTTACACATTTGGAATGTTGGACTGTCAAGGGCCTTCACATGTAAGCTAAGAGGAGGAATGAACAGGGTTTTCTCTCTGCTACAGGAGTACATGCAATGCTTGAATCAGTGAATGTCATACCTCTTTTTCAAAGAAACTGACGTTATGTTTTTTGTGTGTATTTGTGCGTGCCCATGGGTTTACATTATGGGGTGAGGAGTAAACTTGGCCTTGTGTTAGTGGGTGGGTGATGTTGAGTAGTACTGCATTTAATATAGTATGGTGTTTGTATGCATTTCATATAGTATGGTGTTTGTATGCATTTAATATAGTATGGTATTTGTATGCAGAGGAATACATTTCTCTTTCTTTTTTTCTTTGTCCTCCAGTAACGGCACTCCTGTTTAAAATGGAGGAGGCTAACATCGCCAATCGCGCCAAAGCACAGGAGTTCATCCAAGCCACAAGTCAGGTAAGCCTACAGTGGGTATTTAAGCAACTACTGTACTTCTGTAGTACTGTACTGTGTGTGTAATTGGCTTACAGTAATGTCTTTTTGTTATTTTGCTAGATTTTCTCACAGGCGAACCAGACACAGCAGCACGCCCCCTCCTCTTCCTCCACCTCTTCTTCCTCATCCCAAGCCCCTCCCCTATCATCACTGGCTCCATCCTCTGGTCCCAATCCAGCACAGTTCATTCTTCACAGCTCTCTCCCACTTGGTAGTTGCACCAAAACCCCGCCAACCCATCTGCTTCCTGGGCTTTCATTGGGTGGTGGATGTGCACAAACTCCACCCCCTCCCAATCTGCCTGCTGGGATTGGAGGAACAAGTGAAGGAGCCTGGGATGTGGATAGTAAAGATCCCGACAAGGTATGGGCTCTCTGTAAAGCCTTTAGATACTCCTGACACAGCGGTCTTCATACTGAGTATTGATGTTAAGATAACAGAGTAGATGTAATGTGTATTCTGTGGTAGTGTGTTTACCTAATAGGCCAGGCAAATTAACCCATTTTGGAGCCAAAAATAGAATTAATTGTAAAATAATTTTTTTCAACATAGATCATTTCTATGAGGTGTCCAGAACAACATACTAAAAGTCCTAAGAAATCCTAGTTGAGGAAATATGTTTAATTCTCATCAATCTGAGACGTGTGCTAATAATGCATGGCAAAAATACACCTCAAAAATTAAATTTTTTCCTTTACTCCTTTGTAAATAAAACTTCACACAATGAAAGTTTACATAAGAAACAAAAACTCCAAACAATAGTTCTCAATAAATAAATAATTCCCTAAACAATTCAGCTTCAAAAATGCACAAGTAAAGTCTCAATAATCCTGAGTGAATTGTTGTCGCGCTCAATCCTAAACGTTTCACCTATGTCGTCTGGAGGGGTTTGAAGTTGTTCCCCTCAGACTCATCGCTCTCAAAGACCAGTTCTGCGCAGGTATTTGATTACCCCGGCCTGAACCATTACACATCGTAAAATCAATTATCAATAAAAATACATATTCCGACTCATAATTAAATAAATACATTTCCCTATCTTACTACAGACGGGTTTACACAAATACCATAATATTATATTACATAGCACTCTAAATCAGTCCAGTTATCACACACCCCTCTCATCCCACCAACTTGGCCTGTGCACGTCTGACGTTCCATGCGCCCAAAGTTCAAAGGTCCTTCCCGACTTTCTATCGGGTTGTTCCTCTGTGTCGCATCTGGAAGTCAACACGCCTCTGCACGGCAAGCACTCCGGTACTGTCCAGCCTTGTACAACGCTTCCCCCGCGTTGCAGGGAAGGCCTTTCAGTACCGGTATGTTTGGTGGTTGTATGTCCAATATGCGGTCCTGATCGTGGTGAACTATTATGGGTGTTGTTTGTGTGCCAATAAACCGTGTGCATGTACCCCGAGCTGTCTACTGTGGGTGTTTTTAGCAACGGAATGTATTACCGTAGCGGTAACGGGCAGCCGCACCGTTACAGTCTTTAACCTGAACTCTCCCTCTTTTGTTGCTCTTTTTTTGTCAGTACCTGAAGAAGCTGCACACACAGGAGCGTGCAGTGGAGGAGGTCAAGCTGGCCATCAAGCCTTACTATCAGCGCAAGGACATCAATAAGGATGAATACAAAGACATCCTGAGGAAAGCTGTACACAAGGTAGCAACCACTGTCTCCTCACTGAAACTTCAAACAACTCACACACACACTCACTCACTCACTCACTCACACACACACACACACACACACACACACACACACACACACACACACACACACACACACACACAGGGTTTTTCCTGCATAGAGAAAATTTGGGCGCGCGCCTAAGCCGTTTTCCCGAGCCTCTATGACAAATCCCGAGCACCTAAGTCAAAAAAAAAAAAAAACCTGTCATTCATGGCGCAATTCATCACGTGTGCAATGCATGTCAGCGAATATGTTCTCAATAGTGTGTTTCAAGTAGGCTACAGCCGAACCCTCGTTCTGTTTTGATCAATAGTAATCGAGTTGATAAGCGTGTCTTCTTGTCTGATCAATACGCAACTGTGAGGCGCGCGAATGGACAGAGCGGCCAGCTGCCAATTATGATGCATAATTATGCATCCTGACTTCATCAGTCGGCGGTGATTTTGAGCATAACATTCCATTTTCAGTATTCATGGCTTTCAATGTATTAAAATATCTGCTATGTTGAGGACCTACACAGGTGTAGGCTATTATTTGGTTTGTCTACCCGTTTGAACGAGTACCAGTAGACCGCGGGGCCTCGGGAGAGGCCGACAACGCATTGGTTTATCAATGAAAGCTCAGCTCGTTCTGAAGAGAGCAAATAGATTTGTGTTGCATCTGGAATATAATAATATTAATATTATCATTGATAAACCGGTGCGGTTGTAAACTGTCGTTCCGCTGCGAGGGCCAGCCCGACGTGCACGAATACACCTGTACAAATGCAAATGAAATTTCCCCTCAAAATGCTGACAAAAGTTTAATTAACAATTTCCATTGGTATTCTTAACCTGGAATTATAATATATAGTGTAGGCACAAAGAAAATAAAAGGAAATTGCAAAACACCTGGGAATAAATACATTGATTAGAAAATATATATAAAGTATGTGCTCGCTATAACTTCTATTGGAGCCGTCATCGCAATTAATCACTCATGCAATGCATGTCCGCGAATATGTTTAATAGTATTTTTCAAGTACAGCCGAACCCTCGTTCTGTTTTGATCAATAGTAATCGCGTTGATAGAAAGATCGAGTGTCTTTTCTTGTCTGATCAAGACGCAACTGTGATGTGCGCGAACAGTAGCTTGCTTCTAAGCAAGCACCCAATTATCAACCTGCGGAATCCTGACTTAAACATATTTGTGGACAGTTTTAATAATAAAAACAAAAAAGAATGGTATGTAGATTTGTATAATACAAATGAATAGTAATAATAGATAAACTTGAACTTCATAATTTGTGTGTTCCATTTCTGACCACTGGTTATTAGTTCTAGATTCTATTGATATACATTTCAGTTGTTTGCATATATATGTAAAGAGGTAAACCTTGATAATCTTTGAACCATACATGATAGCACCATGGGGCTTGGACTATTGTCAATATATTAGCCTATCTATTTTAATCTAAAGTGAAAGCAAAATGATTTCCTCAAGCATAGCCTCCATTATTTATCAAATGGTAAAAAAAAAAAAAAAAAAAATACATAGATGTCTGCTAATAAGGTGACAAGGTAACACAGCACGCACATTTTTTTTTTTTACCCATTTTGACCCAGGAAAAACCCCACTCACTCACAGCAAAACACACAGTACCTTTTGACCAATCTGTTCTCTGATCTTCTAGATCTGCCACAGCCGCACAGGCGAGATCAACCCGGTCAAAGTGAGCAACCTTGTCAAGCTTTATGTGCAGCGTTACAAATACTTTCGTAAGCATGGCCGCAGGATGGATGAAGAGGACCGGGAGCTCATGCATCCCTCCCCCTGATTGGACATCGGAAGTGCTTAACTGGGCTCCCCGCGCCCCTCCCCTTTGCCTGGCTCTTGATGCTGATTGGCTACACCAGTCATGGACCGCCTTTTTATCCTGCACGTGTTTGGGTCCTTTAGGGCCACTGAGTGACAGCTGTTTGTTTTTAATCCCCTCATATAAGTCTCGTTCCCCCTTGCCTCTTTGTTTATCATGTCTTGTTGTACAGGTTTATGAGTAGGAGCAAAAAACACACACAAAGAAAACGTATGTAACAAGAAACAGACATTAAGAGGGAGAGATGACACTTGCCCACCTATACACAGTTACATCTATATTAGGCATCCTAAGCCTGTACATACTGTTAAGGACACTACTACTATGACGGTGGTGTCTCGCCCCTGGAATGGTGTGCAGGTTTGGCCTGCATAGTCGTTACTCTATGTGAGTGTGGACGTGGATGAGTGGACTTCAATATCTAAATATAGACATTTGACAATGTTGCCGTTTGTGTCGTTAAGTCTTTGGAGGCGTGTCGCACATTGCATGTACACCATTCTCTCATGTATATTTACGTAATACTTTTCATTTGGTGTGGTTGGTAAGCTGACCTCTTATTTTATCCAGTGTTATGGATGTTGGGAGCAATTTTCAATCCATTATTTATGTTAACAAGAGACTGCAGAAAGCAGTTGTCTTGTCATCTTCAGCTCAGCTGCTCAAAGGCAAGCACCATAAGTGGAGCCTTTATGGTTTCTCTCCCCTCGACACAGACCAGAATGAGTGCTGCAGTGAACATCCCACAGGTAAAATGCTTTTGTTTCAGGACAGACAAAACCTCTTAAAGGTGGTTATATTCGTAATCAGATGGTTTGTCACAGCCCTGTTTTATGATGAAACAATATGAATGAGTCGTATATCATTTTTAAAAGGGGTACACTGACAGACATTCTGTTGTAATAGGAAACAAAACAATTTGAAGAAGTCAGTAAACAACAGGAAATCGCCTTGCCTTTTTGCTTCCAGGTTAGGAATCTGCAAATATCCAGTTAAATAATAAAGAGATGTTGGAAAGGTGGTCTGATGACCTTAGTTTCCCAAACTGAACACTTTTGGTGGGTGTTCAGTTATCACGGCAAACACCCAAGAGACAGGTTGGAGCAAGTAAAGATAGAATGGCAGTTTGTGTGTGCCTCTTACACCCCCACTATTTCAGCTTGAGGGTGTAACTGGTTAAGCCTCATCTTGGCAAATAAACTGAATGGAAGAGAGAGTTCCTTCATCCACACACCTAGGCTTTTGTGGCTAGCCTGCAATACTTCAGCCTCGGATGACATCACTGGGGCCAACTTCAATACAGACCACCGCAGCTCCTGAAAAGGACTCGCCTGGCAGAAGTTTTCATCAGTGACTCCTTTAGAGAAAATAAAAAGAATGTTGCTAAATTTGGCACTAGTGAGGTGTAGAATGGATGCCTGGTGCATGGCTACCGAGAGGCTTGGGAATACGTGAAAGAAACTGAATAATGTATGATGACAAAGGTGGATAGGAGTTGTTTTGTTTCAGTGCCTATGTTGACTTCTAGTTTGACAGTCTTTCACACTTTGTGAGGAACCAATCATCTGCATACGTCACTGTGATAGTTCAGATAGATAGGTCTGTGATACTGTGCCTATCAATAAAACCATTGCACATTTATATTTTCCTTCCACAGTTAATGTTACAATGCTTAATACTAAATGTAGAATGGAGCACTGTCTGCACTGTGTCCAGACGAACATTTCACCTTACCCCACAATCACATGTATTCTGAGCAGAAATAGAAACACTTTGGTCTTTCTTCCCTATTGGCCTAAATGTGAATATACCACAACTGGGGTGATATTTCCTAATTTCACCTGCTTAAGATCTTATTCAAACAGTGATATCCACCATATCATGGGATCTAATTCATTGCTGGTTGTTCTGGGAGCCCCTCACTTCAGATACTGCCACAATATGGCCACCAGATGTCGCCAAACAGTCTTTCAATGTCTTTTTTCACTGATCAAAGATTCAATAAATCTGCAGGGCGTTGTTGACTATGTTAGTTGGTAGACTGTATAACCAACTGGCAAAAATATACAAAATCCGATTCATAGCTTTCAACATTTACATCGAAGGTAATACAGAACATGAATGTAATGTTTACCAAATGCGTCTCCTCAACACTAAGCTCCTACAATCCAAAAGGAAATCACGCTTGAACTGCAGATTTAGAATGAAGATTCCAGTTTATCCACATGCCTGCTCGCCAACCTTTGTAAATGTATTCCAAACTCTCTATCATTCTAGGAGTGTCTATTTGTTCTGTCAGTTCTTAGGAAAGCCAGGAAATGTGCTTCCCATTATCTTGCATGCTCACAGTTAACTATTTCCTGTTCTGAGTTTGCAGCTGTTCCAAAGAAGAAAAGAGAGACTAGCTTCATATTAAGGACTACAGCGTTTCAGAGAAGTACACACTCATACTCAGTATAACATAAACATAAAGTTTTCAGTGCACACAAACACAACTAATGCCATACGCCATCTTCATTTAACCTCAGTGAGGATGGGAGGGGTAGGATTTTATGGCAGTGACTTTGATCTGCAGGAAAGTAAACAACAATGAAACATCCTTGGCCTTTGGTCACTGGGTCTTTCCCACACACTATAAGAAAGAAAGAACAACATTCTAACAGTTTCACACTTACTCACTCTGTACTCAAGACTCAGACATAACGATACATACGTCACAGACTATGCATAGCTTGGGAATTGAGGGTGGCATAAAATCCAAAATGTTTACCAGTCTGAAACATAGGCGTATCCCCAATTGTCTAACTACAAAACAGTGAGGATCTATCTTGTAATATGTGCTATGAGACCAGTACCCCTATTAATAATATGAGTCATTTCCAAATAATCACCTTGTTGTTCCCTCTTTCAGCAGACCATTTCAGCTTTCATGTTTGGCAGAAAGGGTGGGAACTGGCACTGGTCTTTCTAAGACTACGTTTACACGGACCCTGGATTGCCTGAATCCGGATTCATTTTTGGATCCGATCCTTTTTTTATTGCGTCTACACGGAGCAGTGACAAGAAAAATTTGCGTCTACATGAACGCAGCGGATCGGATTGAATCCGCTGTAGTTTATCTCCCAGGCCTGTTGGTGGCGCATTAACGGTGCTACAGACAACTGAAGAAAACGGAGAAGAAGACAGGAGCATGCGTATAAAGTGACTGAAGACAGTGGCTCTGTCTCAAACCGAGCACTTGTGCATTTTGAACACTGACTTTCAGTGCTTAGGGCGTTCACACTGACAGAACCAGCAGAATTCAGGGCACTGAAAGTACCCGGATTGCGCACTGAAAACGGTCAAAAAATGCAGTGTAAAACGATGCACACTACTCGCCCTAAACGGGCGCCATCTTGGCTACGTAGCGGAAGAGGAGGAGCCCCTCGGCAGCTTCTCAGTTTGGAAAGTTGGCTGACTGACGCCTCGCAAATCACTTCAACCATTATTGCTGGTTACAATAACTGTGTTATCTGATAAAACAATGCACATTTTTCGGTAACTTTAAAAAATCTAAGCGAGAAAACGCCAAAATATGTACATTTACATACAAAACACGGCCGGTTATAAACCCTAAACTTGAGTAGCACCCAATCACGTCTACAATTGAATTACAAAACTGTAGGGGAAAGATTTCAAAACAGTTATCGAAGACCACATATACACCTTATAATTTCAGAAGCCAATTAACTGATATTTAGGTAATGTGATCACTGTCTAGACTCTAGAATAATGCCACAGACGCATGTTTGTTTCTTGTTTGTAAAATAGGTAGGCCTAGGGCTCTTTACAGGGATAAAGAAACTGAGAAACCACCATAGTTCCCTTCTTAGGAAATAGAAGACTGATACAGAAACCTGCCCTGACCTGACCTATCAAGCTAATTACATACTTTAATGATGTTGTTGTAGTGATATACGACCGGCATTATTTAATAACTAAATGGGTTGGCATGGCGCAGCGAGTGTGGCAGCCTGTTTTAGCAGCTCTCCAGCTTAAAAGAAAAAAAAAGGATTCCACTGTTTAATATATTTGCATCAGACCATTGTACAAAACCGTTAAAAGTGTCAGCAATAGCCTATATGAGCAAATCTGACGTGAAAAGATTTTTATTATAGACGGAAGTTTCAAAACGGTCTATAATAAAGATGAATGTTATGTTAGCTCTAGCCCTGTCAGACTTGCGTAGCGTCTAGCATTACCGTTACTTCAGAGGAACAGTACGTGAAGGACAAAGCCCTCAACAATAGCCTACATTTCTTGTTAGTAATAAAACCATGAAATTGGAAGCAATTGTAAACCATGAAACATCCAGGATCCACACTACTTGCATTGTGGTCTCTCGTGCTCAAGCTCAGCCTCTCCATAAAGCACAGGCATTTAAACAACTCACAGACATGTTGCACTTTGTTGCACATTGCTTTGTTGCACTGTTCTTAACTCGTTATTATCAATACAAAATATAATTATTTTTCGCTTAACCTACAGTCTGCTCTGACCACTGATTTTATCAACCACCATAATGTGTAACTATGCAGATTAAATGTAGGCTATGCGGCAAGGCTATACGTTGCTAGTTGGAGCTCGACTACTGTCTTCTGTCACTTTATACGCATGCTCCTGTCTTCTTCTCCGTTTTCTTCAGTTGTCTGTAGCACCGTTAAAGCGCCACCAATAGGCCTGGGAGATGTACTACAGCGGATTCAATCCGATCCGCTGCGTTCATGTAGACGCAAATTTGTCTTGACACTGCTCCGTGTAGACGCGATAAAAAAGAGGATCGGGTCCAAAAATGAATCCGGATTCAGGCAATCCAGGCTCCGTGTAAACGTGGCCTTAGTGTTGATCTTTTGGCTGCAGACAGACAGAAGAAGCTACTGCTGCTTAATGAGGGGGGTATTATCATGACCATTATATATATCTATGGACGCGACCGATAAAAGTTGGAAAAAGTTGAATCCTATGCAAATGTGGAGCGGTTTTTCCCGGCAGCGGCCAATCAGATTGCTAACTAGCTCACTAGTCCAGTCTGTTATGCTATTTCCACACGCTACAACATGCCCACTCAAAGCTATGGAAGCGTATCGCGTCGCTGTCATGGGTTTGCACCGAAAGGCTCACCTTTCAGCACAACATTCAACCGAGCATTTAGTGGGCTTGTGGATGTCCTTGCATAGCCCAGGCAAGGTCTTAACATGAATTCCATCGAGTATGTAGAGACAGACCTGAAGATGACAAAGCACACACACACACACACACACACACTCCATCCAATGTGAGGTTTTGATTTTCAGAATGGAAGAAACTGCTCAAATCCAGGCACCCATGGAGACAAAGACACAATGATTGCTGCCAAACCTGATGTGCTATAGATGCAGGGTATAGATGTATTATATTTCTATTTTATACAAACAAAAACAATTGAAAGGAAATGTAACACACTGTACAGTGAGATGTGGAGGCACAACTTTCCAAAGCCATTATAGTCCCTATTTCACACCTTACTGTCTTCTGTCTGCTAGCATATGATACATTGTGTCAAAGCTGGTAGTTCTGAGAAACAAATGTTTGCAAGACAGGGGGAGAACAGGCTATGGTTTTCTAAGATTCTCCAGCTCAGTCAAACAGAGTGAGGTACCTTAGAGAATTAGATTCCTGGTCCTCTTTTATTCCACCTGTATTGTTTGTTTCCAATGGCACAGCCTATTCACTAAGTAGTTTCACCCGGTCAGTCACATAAATACCATAGTCATGCAGTTATCAGGAGGATCCCATTACCTCCATGTCTCTGTCAGTCAGTCTCAACAATTCCATTTTTATTTGTGTATTATGAGAAACAACTTCATAAAGTGCGTTCTTTGTCCTGGCAAGCTGTTGCAATGACATGGGCTGAAAAGCTTTGGGCTTTATTCCAACCACTCCCACGTCTGCAGATATTTGGTAATCATGGTGTTTTTTAGTTTCTTTGTCATTGATACTGAACAAAAAAGCCCCTCATCACAACAGGCTGGGCTCCTGGCTCCTCTCGCCTCAGCAGGTGAAGATATACAAGAACAGACTTGTAGTACAGGGTTGTAGACTACAAATTATATGACCTGAAAGTCGTCTGTAGTGTGATAAATGACTAGCTTACATCTTAACAAATAAATTACATGGACTGGAAAGCTTTGGGCTTTATGCCAACCACTCCCACGTCTTGTTCACCCATACAGTGGCACACACTCACCTGACTTTTAAATTACCCTGAGCGTAAAGGACACGCAGGAATGCATCCTGCTTCTTGAGTGGGAGGGGCTGAGAGACGATCAGCTTCTACAGAAGGATCAAACGGCAAGCGTCCTCTCTTCAACCTAGCAAGTGAAGGGCACTGTCTGTCAAATACGCTACGGGAGTTCGTTGTCTTTGACACGGGAGAGAGAGGGGGACAGAACCATGAAAGAAGCGGAGAAGGGCAATGATGCAGGTGGAGGAGGTAAAGATGGAACCAGAAAATCAGAAAAGGATCAGGTAGGTCATAAATGTTGATGCTGACGTTGAGATGGAATTACTAATGTAGGCTACATGCCCAATGCTGGTTTAAAATAGCCAAATGTTTATTTTATGATTTTCATGATAATTGTTTTATTGCCTAAATCTCGCAACTCCCCTTACTGCTCGACTGTTCCAGCTGTGCAAGTTAAGACTTGTGTGCAGGGGCGTAACTATAGGGGGTGCAGCAGGTGCGGCCCAAAATACTGATATATAGTATACCGATATTCAGCGAAGTAATTACAATGCGCGGGGGAGGGGGCGTGGCGGCGGCGGTTAGTGACATACCCTGTCAATTTCAAAGTGTTAAAGGCTGAATATGTGCGCAGGGGTTGAGGGGGCGTGGCGGCGGTTACAAACATGAAAAAAAAAAAAACGGTGGGGTACGTAGTTTGGGAACCACTGCCTTACGCCACTGACTAGGGCCCGTCATAATAGCCTCTGTGGTAGGGATACGGACAACGGCATGTCTTTAGCCTGCTGGCATATTTACCGAACTGTCTAACTGACAACACACAGATACATTTATACAGCCCCAGGTACGGGGCATCCAGAGGGTCATACTACAGCCTCCACCTGGGCCCGTCATAATAGCCTCCACCTGGGCCCGTCATAACTACGTTAAGCCACTTATTGTGTGGCACAGGTTCCCATGTTAGTCCTAAAGGTTATCGCCTATAAATTGTCCAGCTGCAGATGCCCTTCTTTTTGTCAGCATAGACTTAAGCCCCGGCTCTGTTTTTATGGTTTTAAAAACCGAATCCATTATGTCTTACTAGTAGGCTGTCACACTGTGCTGTACAACACAATTCAAGATTAGTTTAAGATTACAATACTGTAAACGAAAAATATAGCGTCCTGCGATATATAGTCTACGTTTAGTAGGCCACAAATAACCGGCTGGAGAAAGAGGCAGTTCAGTGAAAGAGTTGTGAATGATCAATGTTACCTATGTCATAAATGGACGTGTTATGGCTACTTCTGACAGACCATCAGGGAGCTGGATGTTTTCAAAACATTCGTGACCAATGACTTTCGTGACCAATGACTGTATATACAGCCGGTGTTCGTGACCAATTGTACTCCACCCTCAAACTTTAAGGCTGGAGCGCACAGTGCGAATGTGGTTAAGCGCGAGTGGCACGGGGAAGAGGTTGATTTACATCAACACTACTTGTCATTATTCAGTCATTTGTTTAACGCTACTTGCTACGATTATTTATTTCACGTTTTGACACGGTATCAGACCTTGCATATATGACTGAAAGTTTTGCACAGAGATTTAAAACCTCCCGTGAGTTGCCTGTTTATCGGTGTAGCCTGTCAGCGCGTGTTGTTTAACAGAACGCTATCTCCGTCTGTTTCCCCAAACAAACCTGCAAGGAAGTAGAGAGAGAAAACAGACAAAGCGAGAGAGCCTGTCAGTTGACTATTGAACGTAAATTTTGTTCAGAGTGGGCACTACAACTGACACTTTTCAATATCCCAGGAACTGCTTAAGCTAAAATTTGGAAATTTGGTATGCTTATACTTGGCTTACCTATGGTCATTCATATGGTCAAGCTAATACACAGTTTTGTGAATGACCAATGTTGACTGAATTTTGTAGGCTCATTAATAATGGCATAAAGAAGCTATAGAAGCTTTAAAGCTACTATACACTATGTCTTTACAGAACCATTCAATGTGGCTTAAGTATTACAAGGACAGAGTTTTTTTCAGTGCTTGGGACTAGATGCCGTATGTTATATCGGCTTTGCAAATACAGTGGACACTTTTGGCCTCTTTTGACACTTAGCAGTCTATATCGGTATTAGCCTCATATTGTTTTTTCCAATGTTAGTGTAAACACTCCCTCTTCTGTTTACACAATATATGGCAGGTTTGTTTCACTTAACACTATAACGCCTGTTGTATCATGTTTGCTACATGAGTTTTAGATCTATGACTTCATGATCAATCCCTGAAAAACCTGTTGCATGCATCTGGCACGTTTTCTGCCCTCTTGTGGATTATCTTTGCACTGTTGGCAGTAGTGGGCCTTTGAATGCTATCCCAAATGTCTGCCTTCATGTAGTAGCTCACAAGGATTTGCAGGGAAATCTTTGGAAATGTAGAAAAATCGACAGTAAGAATAACATTTATATTGTTACTAATATTTCAATATATAAATGGACTGTGTTGAAGCCGCTTATAATTACTTCACATTTCTTACAATTCATGTTGAAAATGTGTGTATCAAATATGATAGAGCAGGTGTTTAAGATAAATATATTAAGTTTGAAATATGCACAGCAAGTATATAAGGTAATTTATCTGTAAATCCCTCCATTCATGTTACTGACAGAAAAATCATACTCAGCAACTCTTTTAAAAATAAAAATGTATAAAATAAAAATGTGTGTGATCAATAAATTGTCACAAAGGCCTGATGTATCAAATATGATACAATGATGGGTTGTTTTGTATTTTGTCAATAGGTCCAATAAACACTTTAACTTAAAAAAAAAACATTGAGTGTGTCAGTCTGTAAATTACACTTATATATATATATATTACACAGTTAATTCTTGCACATTCTTTCATTTTTTTATGCAGTGGTCATATTACGCACCACTATGCGTTACAGCTAGTTTAAGTGACAGACACTTTTTCACCTAAATTATAGAGCAAGTTTAGGGGGCTCATAAAGCTACTTAGGAATTTGTGTCAGAAATAAAACACATTGTGACAGATCTTGAGTTTTCTTTCCAGAATTTTAAATATGGTTGTCTTTGTTGATATCCTGTTTATATCTACCTTATCTGAAGTCACACCTTGCTAGCTTCATGGATTTGTCTACTGCTAATGGTCATGGTGGAAGCCCCAGAAGTGTTTGAACTCCAAATGTATCAAACAGTTAGAGCACATCTGACTAAATGTGTCTAATTTATGTATTACTGTGTTACCTCCAGAGCTGGGTTCCAAAGATCATTAAGAAGAGGGTGTGCACAGCATTTGTGGAAGACTCCTTCAGGTACAGCCTGTTCCAGTTGTCTAATATTTGTCCTTATGTGCACTCACATACACTGATTATGCTTCAGAGCTGGAGTGTTATAACCCAAACCTTTTGTGTTTTTAAAGATGGTATATAGACCTTCCTGTTGCATGTATAAGGTATTGAGGCTCAAAGTGCATGGCAAGCCTGATTACCTTATTGGAAATTGCAAACAATGCTTAAGTCATTAGATCCATTTCAGAGCAATCAGAACTGACAATTGCCAGTATACCAAAAGGCTTGTTGTTGTTGTTGTTGTTGTTGTGGTTGTTGTTGTAATCAGCAGAAGCAGTGGTAATATTTTTGCTGTTGTGATCTCAAGACACCAGGCTAAAATCCTGCTATTATTTAGGAATTTCAATAGGCCCACGGCCACATCATTAATCCTAGTCTCAGCATCTCTTTCTCCCTCTCTCTGTGTGTTCTCTCAGCAATGGGGCTCTTTGTCAGTGTGGAGGGGCGCGAGAGATGCATAGCTCCATCGCCACAGGGGATTATTTTGGGGCTGCCATCGTGAGCCAGTGGGCCAGCGTCCAGCATTCCTCTGAATACCCCACAGATGCTTTTGGGGAGCTGGAGTTCGCTGGGGCTGGCAGAAGACACAGTAATGTGGGTACCCTCTGACCTCCAGAGCTTCCTGCTTCTCAGCCTTCGCTCTTTGAGTCAGTCAGAAGAGTTCTTCCAGATGTTTGTCTTTTTATGTCACTGTTGTACCCAATATTTCCTACAACATTACTGCATCCTATTTCTTTTTCTTTAATCTCATGTCAGATGTTCGTGAGCCTGAATAAAGATGCAGATGTGTTTATTCTACCTGTCTACTTAAACCTCTTATCAATCAATCACCAATCAAACTTTATTTGTACGGCGCATTTCATACCAGGAGGTAACACAATGCGCCTCACAGAAGGAAAAAAGGGGGGGGGTTACAAACACTTGTAAAGAGATACAGATTTTGTAGAGATAAATAAAAAGGAAATGACGTACTAACCACACTGTCACTGTAGACTGCTCAGTACAGTTATCGTCAAACTAAGAGACAGCTGCCGTGGGGGGGGGGGGGGGGGGGATTTTCCAGAGGTTAGTAAACAGATAAATGTTAATGGAAATACTTATGTTCTTCAGAAATTTAACTTTGGTCCTAAATTCATAAAGATGATTAAAGTGCTTTATGCAAATCCGTCAGCTAGAGTTTGTATAGGAGGTGCCATCTCAGATCTTTTTGCAATTAACCGCGGCACAAAACAGGGATGTCTGTTATCACCGTTAATTTTCGATCTCTCCATAGATTGCACAATATATTCGTAACAGAACACTGATTTCTCCCATCCAAGTCGGTTCTTCTAAGCAGTCTATATCAATGTTCGCGGATGATACTTTGATCTATATGTCAGATGTACAAAACTCGTTACCGAACACAATCAATGTACTGGATAAGTTTGGTACACTGTCTGGTTTTAAAATCAATATATCAAAATCGGCTTTGATGTTAATTAACGGTGATAAAAGGAAATTAAAGTTACCTACTTCTATTGTGATTTCCAAAGAAGTCAAATATCTAGGGGTTTCGATACATCCATGTCAACACCATAGCTAAAATAAACTACACTAATATTTAAAAAAAGATTGAGGAAGATACTAAAAGATGGGCTACCTTGCCTGGCTCTGTTCCGTCTCGTATAGCAGTAGTTAAAATGAATATCCTACCTCGCATTAATTTAATCTCTTCTATGCTCCCACTGCCTCCCCCAAATGGCTACTGGTCCAAGGTTGATTCTCTACTTTCCAAATACATTTGGAATGGGAGACGAACCCGCATAAAAAGGACAACACTTCAGCATTACAAACAAGAAAGTGGCTGGGCTCTTCCAAACTCTCAATATTATCACTGGTCATTCACCCTGCGTCCACTTAAACAGTGGTTCGACCCTAATTCTGTTTCATCTTGGAAAATAATAGAAGAAAACATAATTAGCCCAATTAGACTTAAAGCTTTTTTATTCTGTGGCCTCTCCATTAAACATTGCGCTTTGAGGTACGGACCAATTCTCACTTACACGCTAAATATCTTAAGAAGATTGAAAGATTTGTGGGTTTTGCATCAAAATGGCATAAATCATCTCCTCTGTGGCATAACAAATACTTGTTATCCGGTAAAAAACCTTTTGTTCAAAATGTAAGGGTATATGGACTTTTGGAGACATAAATGGTAATAATTCCCTACTAAGCTTTAATGAGCTAATGACACTTTACAACATTGCTAAACATTCTTTATTCTTTTACTTCAGACTTAGATCAGCCCTGAAAACACAGAATGTTACATGGGGCTCAGGGCTGAAAGAACCCCCTGTAGTTAAATGGTTACTTGTTGCTCCTAAAAACACTGTCTCCTTCCTGTACACAAAACTTCTTTCACATTTGTCTCCTAAAGCCAATACTGGGGAATGGGATCGATCAATGGGGCTCAGAGGGAGAACTATAAATTGGGAAACAAGCTGGCATAATATATATAGAAGCTCCCATAATCCTAATCATCAATTCATTCACATGAAGATTGCCCATAGAGCATATCTTACCCCTAGAGTCAGACACTTAATAGGACTAGCACCACATCCATTTTGTACTTTTTGTCCACAGAGTACGTTAGGGACATTCATGCATGTAATGTGGGACTGTCCCAAAATATATGATTTCTGGAGTGCTAGATTGTTTGTCTGATCTGATCGGTATACAACTTCCCATAGACCCTGCTCTACACCTTCTCATTGATGACTCTCTAATTTGTATGAATGAAAGATCTAGGAAAATCTGGCTTGCCGGTTTAACAGCAGCCAAAAAGATTATTGTACAAGTCTGGGTGCCACCCCACAATTTATCATTCGAACACTGGTTGAATACCCTTTTGGACATTCTTTTTCTTGAGCTTTCCTCCGCCAAAGTAAATGGTGCAACCCCACGAACACTTAAAACCTGGAACAATGGCATCTCCAAAGTGAAGGACATTATAATGAAAAATAACTAACTGAATGTGAGACCTGTTGACGTTAGTGTGCTTTGTTGATATGATTTGTTATATGAATATATCTCATGTGAGTAGGGGGGTGGGGGGGGATGACATGTTTGGGATATGTTATGCCATATATGCTTAATAAAAAGGTATTAAATCCCAATTTAAACCAATAAATTAAAAAAAAATTAAAAAAATGTTACAGTGAGTGATAAGCGAGATCAAAGAGGTAAGTCTTAAGTGCATGTTTAAAGGTTTCCACCGTTTCAGCCATTCTTAGGTATTCTGGCAGAGTATTCCTTAGGCTGGGGGCATAAAAACTAAAAGCTGCTTCTCCATGTCTCTTTGTCCTGGCTTTTGGAACTGTTAGGAGTTCAGAGGACCTCAGGGATCTACTGGGTGTGTACCTTGAGAGCATGTCTGTTTTACTGTATATTCAGGTGCATGACTATGGAGTGATTTATAGACTAGAAAAATAATCTTGAAATCTATTCTGAAACTAACAGGTAACCAGTGCAGTGATTTTAATACTGGTGTGATGTGCGCTCTCCGTCTTGTTTTAGTGAGGACTCGTGCTGCTGCATTCTGTATTGTTTGTAGTTGACTAATGGCTTTTTGTTGGTATACCAGACAAAAGCGAGTTACAGTAATCTAGCCTGGTCGTGATAAACGCATGCATCAGTCTTTCAGTGTCAGCCTGAGAGAGAAACGGTTGCACCTTAGCAATGTTTCTTAAGTGATAAAAAAGATGTTTTAATTATATTTTTGATATGGGTTTCAAAATTGAGATCTGAGTCTCAGATCTGAGGCTTGGTGCTTGGTGTTAAGTGCTATTGTTTTTAAATGTGCAGGTAGTTTCTCTCTGTCGGCTTTTTCACCAATGACTAATACCTCTGTTTTATCTGGGTTGAGCTGGAGAAAGTTTTGTGACATCCATACATTTATATCAGAAATGCAATTTACCAATCAATCAATAGAGCTGTAGTTGTTGGGTGTTACATAAATATAGAGCTGGGTGTCATCTGCATAGCTATTATAGTTGATGTTGTGCCTCCTAATGACACTACCAAGGGGTAACATGTATAGACTGAAAAGTAAGGGCCCTAAAATGGATCCTTGAGGGACCCCACAGGTCATACAAATGTTTTTTGAGCGGGGGTCTCCGAGGGCAACAAAGTATTCCCGGCCAGTTAGATAGGTACTGGACCAGCGATGTTATGTATGATTGCCTTCTGTTTTGCCTCCTTGCACTTACTAACATCAGTCCTTTCAACTCCTTACTGCTCTCTGGCTATCTTAGGTTTGGTGGAACTTGAATGATGCTTTTATAGCATTTCTTTCCTTTTTTTAACGTTTTCTTTTTTAAAAGAATATATGTGTAAAGGTAATGTAAGTGGGTTATTAACAGCCACTTTTATCAATATTTTGTCTCCACGGATGAGAATAGAGGCTTGTATTGCTCTTATTTTTGATGAACTCACAGGACAACTCACAGAAGAATAGGGACCATGAGTAGCCATCATGTGATCGCTCACTGACTATTTAGGGCTGTGATCAAGCTTTGTGAAACTAATTGCACAGAGAGCAGCAGGGACTAACACTGTTATTTCTGATCTCCTCTCAGTAGAACCATACCAGCCGACATGTAGTATAATGCAGTCTTTATCTCTATGGATCAAGTGTGTAATGAAGAACATGTTCTGGGTATTTACGTCTCCTTTCCCGTCCCGCTTCCCAGTTCCTGCGCCTGTCGTGTGACACAGCCCCTCAGATTGTCTACGACCTGATGACGGCCCACTGGGGGGTTCCAGCCCCCAACCTGGTGGTGTCTGTAGTGGGGGGCGAGGGCAAGGAGGTGCCCAAGCCCTGGGTGAGGGAAGTCCTCCGGCAGGGCCTGGTGCGGGCTGCACAAAGCACAGGTACATTGTGGGAGTTTGCTTTGTGTTGTCTAGTTTGGAGGGATTTGACAAGGGTGAGACTCTGTTCCTATCACTGTAGGAAACTTGTCTTTTCTCAGCTCCACGCCCCTTGTGTATTCTGTGTAAATAGAGTGGTGTAAACACACAATCTTCCTCTGTATTGCGCTCTCTCTCTGTCTTTCTCTCTCTCAGGAGCGTGGATATTTGCTGGGGGCCTTAGGGAAGGCGTTGGGCGTTGTATTGGGGAGGCAGTGAGGGATCATGGGACAGCAGCCTCCTCTGTATCCCAGAACAAGGTCATTGCTGTGGGTGTGGCACCTTGGGGTCTTGTGCACAACCGCCAGCAGCTTGTCAATCCACAGGTGAGATATATTCTCACAATACTCCTTCCCCATGTTTTCACACACACACACACACACACACACACACACACACACACACACACGCACATACCAACAGACAAACTGGCTTTAATTGCGAACATACAGTGTACTTCATGCATAACCTGGTTGACATCATATGCTTATATTCTCTCTCTTTTTCTCACTCTCTTTGTCTCTTTCATTCGTTCTGTCTTTCTCCCTCCTTTCTTAGGGACGTTTCCCTGCACGATATTATGTTCAGAATACTTCTCGAGATTCCCGATGTCTGGATAATAACTACCAGGCCTTCCTCCTGGTGGATGATGGTAGTGTAGGCCGCAGAGGAGGGGAGATGGGGTTCAGAGCTAACTTAGAGGACTACATATCCCATCAGCGCACTGGCATCTGGGGTGAGTGTCTTTTGATTGTTGACATTATTGGATAAATTGTATAACAGGTAAGATAGCGTAAGCTACCCTCTGCTGGTCATTTTTATACTTGCACTTTTCATGACTAGTTGATCATACCGTGCATGTCACCACAGTGGTTCAAAATGTAGAAGTTCAAAACAAAACAAAGTATACATTTTTTTTAGATCTCAGATATACTGTGATTCACCATTTTGCTTTGCATTACTGATCATTTTGAATTATCTGGTTTGAATGATCTGGTGACACAAATTAGCAAAATAAAGTAGTGAGTGTTCAGTGATGAGCGGCTCATGAGTCCGATGATTTGGTCCCTCACAGGCAGTGGCAGTATTGAGATTCCAGTCTTGTGCATGTTAATATCCGGAGACGTCTCCATGCTAGAGGTAACTTTTCATAATCTTTGATCACAGTGTACCAGTGTACCCGAGAATACCCTTTTCTAGGTATTAGGATTCCCTTACTTGACAGCGTCTTCGTATGTTTCCTGTTATTTCTGTCTTTCTGACTTTAGAAAATAAAGAACATATGTGTTAGATGAGTAATCATTTAAAATAATTCAATGAAGTAATACAATGTCTGACTTTTACACAATCCCCATACAGTTGCTGTTCTGTTACTGAGTGTATATATAATCAGATTGAGGGGATGTACGCCTACATATGTATCATTCAACCTGGCCATATCCTGAGATGTGAACCTCACAGAGATATCTCTCTCCCACACAGAGGGTGGATCTGTCCCTGCGTAAGGCCACACCGTGGCTGGTTCTGAAGGGTTCTGGCCCTGCAGCCGACCTGATCTGTGAGCTCCTGGATGAGCTGTCAGCGATGCCCAAGAGCCCCACCTCACCCCCTGCAGACGGGGAGGGCGTAGATGGCCCCAACATGGAGCAAAGGGAGCGGGTGCGGGACCGGATCAGCAAGGCCTTCCCTGGCGAGGCTGACCTGGAGAAACTAGTGGACCGGGTAAGGTTAACACACCCTTCTGTGTGTCAGAGAATGTACATGTACATGAGTACATTTTACATTTTTGTACATTGTACATTTTTTTGGACTTTGTTTGAACCCTTTTGTCTCTTCATCAGTGTCTTCTTCTCTTCCCTCTCCTTCTCTCTCTTTCTCTCTCTCTAGGCTCTCAGCATTTACCAGAACAGGGACCTGATCACTGTGTTCCACGGGGAACAGGAAGGGGCAGAAGACTTTGACACAGTCTTACTGAAGGCCTTGGTCAGAGGTATCAGTTACACGTTGCCATTGATAATCAGGGTGATATAATGTGTGTGTGTGTGTGTGGGGGGGGGGGGGGGGAGCGTGATAGAGTAGAAGAAATGAAGACAAAGCAGAAAAGGTGTGCACTGTAAATATAATCAGAAAAAATAGAGAAAGTGATGAAAGAGGGAGTGGGGATTAAGATCGAGAAAGACTTTCTCACAATCCCAGATGTCAGAGGAAACTTTTTAAGACTAAAATACATTAAGAGAGAGGAGGATGGAGATACAAAGCAGGAGGCAAGAAAAAGTCTGTCTCATTTACTAAATCACTTGTTTTATGTAGCCATCAATTATTAAATCATTATTCATTCCAAATGTGTTTGTGAAATGGCATTCAGCCTGCAAGCGCGTGTCCAGTGACGCCAGTGAGAACATTGAGGAGCTGAAGTTGGCCGTAGCCTGGAACAGAGTGGACATCGCCAAGAGCGAGTTCTTCAATGGGGACATCGAGTGGCGGGTGAGTGTATGACCACCACGGACCTCTCAGCCATAACACAGCTTCTTTCAAACACCCTTCCTGATCTTTATCCCTGCCTTCGCCCCTCAGTACGAAGACTTGGAGAACTCCATGACGGACGCGCTGGTGAACGACAAGCCTCAGTTTGTGCGTCTTTTCACGGAGAATGGCCTGAACATCCTGGACTACCTGACCAACCAGCGCCTGGAGAGCCTGTACAGCTCGCTGTCGGACAGCTCGCTGGTCTACACCCTGCTGCAGCGTAAGCTCAGTGAGCGACAGGGGGTAGCCTCCAACCTCGCCCCTGTGCCAGCCCCTGATCCCAGCACCCCCCTCAAGAGCCCGATCAGCTCCATCACCGACCCCTGCTTAGCTAACGAGCTCAGCCTCTATGAGGTAAGATTTCAAAGGGCGCACATCACAAAGGGTCAGGAGTGAATGCTCTGAAAACAATTCGGGCTTGCACTAACATAATTTCAAAGCAGTAATAATCTGTATAATTGCATGAAAGAGGGTTGCTTTTAATGTCTTATGTGACTGAGACCTTGCTAGTGGTTGTCTGATTGTCAGTTAAAACTACAGTGATGATACAGTGATGATTTACCACCATGCATTATTTAGCATTTTAGTCACAATGCCATGTTGTTTCAGGTATCCCGAGTATTGTGGGACATACTGGGAGACGTTTGTCAGCCCTTCTATTTTGGTCCACTGCGTTTGGATCATGGTGCTAGCACAAGAAAAGCAATGAAGGTATGGCCCATACTTACCAGCATCATGTACAGACTGTGGAAACATCTGCAACCAAGAGCACTGTTGATCAATAGGGCCTTTAGATTTTTCTGTGTCAGTCGGAGCAATAGTTACCAGCCAATTATGAGTTTTTCACGGCACCTAGGACTATGGCTGATGTATTCTCACATGTCAGTGAAGATGACGAAAGCCTGTGTGATGACAATATGACACAGATACATCTATATTAAACAAGTCAGTGCGTACAGTAAATGTAGATCCACATCTCACAAAGCTACGTTATGATTAACCTATTACTTGATATTTGACTTGGTAGAGTATGTTTGTCTGACTGTCTCCCTCTCTGTTTCCCTTGTCTCTCTCTGTTCCTCCATCCTTCTTTTCTCTCGTTCAGCAAGTGAATAAGCTGTTGCTGGGGGAGTGTTCATACAAAGACCAGCGCTGTCTCTCTCCCTGGGCATCCCTCTTTATCTGGGCCGTCCTGCAGAACCGCAGTGAAATGGCCATCTTCTTCTGGGAGATGGTACAAGCCCCCTCTCCTCTGACATCTACATTGAGGCCAGTGGCTGAGTCCTAGTGCCTTCAAATGTGTGTTTGCCCTGCCTTTATTTTGCCTCTCTCTTTCTCTTTCTCTCAGGCAGGAGAGTCTGTCCTTAGTGCTCTCAGTGGTTGTAAGATACTGAGAGAGTTGTCTAAGATGGAGAATGAGACCGAGTCAAAGTTGGCCATGAAGGAGCTCGCCCAGCGCTTTGAGAACCTGGCACACGGTGAGAGGATTACGGGAATGATGAAAAATACAACAAAATACATCATGCACTTTTTAGGTCATTAGAATATTATAGATACATTTAGTTATAGAACTAGTATTGTTTTGACAAGAAAATGATTAGAGGATATTGTAAAAGGCTATGATGGCTTTTGCCTATTGAGACAAATAAGTCAGGTAGTAGGGGTACACCACTGACCTCAGAGCTCAGGTAGTAGGGGTACACCACTGACCTCAGAGCTCAGGTAGTAGGGGTACAACACTGACCTCAGAACTCAGGTAGTAGGGGTACAACACTGACCTCCAGGCAGAGCTCAGGGAATGGCATCTACCTGTGGCTTAGTAACCAACCCATTTCAAGTGCCACACATTAGTGTGTCCTGGGATGCATGGATGGATCTTTTTGCCATATTTTTTGGTGCGGTCACCAACAATTTAAATCTAAATGTAAACTAAAACTTGAGTAGTTTGGCTAGTCTGCTAGTAGATGCCAGAGTTTTGGAAAAAAAAACATCAGACAGTGGAAAGCAAAGGTAACCTCTCCCTGAGCTGCCTAAACTGAGACTCACGTATTTCATGCCAATAGGTTAGGAGTTTTAAGTAACGCTTAAATTACAGACAGGGCATCCTGGCTAGCCTTTGTTGTTTATGGCATCCCTGAAACAGCTTAGCTAACTATCAGTTGTTAAGGGTTCCTCTGTTTAAAGTAAGAGTGTATCATGTTGGCTGGCCTCGGGCCAGAACTCCAAGGACTTTTTGTGCTACTCACCCCACAATTCTGACACGAATTTGAGGGGTGAAATACAGAGTTAATGAAGGAGAGATAGAGTAATTCACTTGTGTTCAGTGAGTTCAGTGTTCATGTGTGTAACTCCTTGCTGTAACTGGTTTTGTCTGTGTGTTTTACAGATGTGTTTAGTGAGTGCTATAGGAACAGTGAGAGTCGCTCCTTCTCGCTGCTCATCAGGAAGTCTCCGCTGTGGGCCGGGACCACGTGTCTGCAGATGGCCATTGCAGCTGATGCCCGACTCTTCTTCAGCCATGATGGTGTTCAGGTGAGGCTCCACACACACACACAACACACTGTTCTCATCCCAATACTCCACAAACCTCCTTCACAAAAGTGTGCCCCTGGTGCCTGTTACATGACCGACCGATAACACTGTGCACCTTCCCCAATGCCTACCAGTGCCTTACTCCCACATGCTTGCCAATACCCCAGTATTCAGACCACCAACTCTGCCATCTTCCGATTTCTCTGTAGTTTGTCACTTCACCCATCACCTTCCCATGTGATACCTTGCAGTAGATGAGTTAGACATGACTTGTCAAATCTGCCTGAGCCTGTTAATAAATCTCTCTCTCACACACACTCTCTCTCTCTCTCTTCTTCTCTCTCTCTCTATCTCTCTCTCTGACAGGCATTGCTCTCTCAGATCTGGTGGGGTGACATGGAGAGCTGCACGAAGGTGTGGAAACTCGTCATCTCTTTCTTTTTCCCCCCTCTCATCTACTCCAACCTCATCAGCTTCAGGTGTGTCCCATCATCATCTTTCATCTTCATCTGTAGGCTTCATCTTTTCTATCTCTCTGCCTGTCTTCTCTCTCCTTGTGCCCTCTATCCCATTAGTGTTGCTTCTCAGCGTCTTGAAGACAGTGTTTGATTTTCCGCAGAGAACAGGAGGAAGATCAGAAGATAGAGGAGCTCTTTCACCGCCGGGACAGCCTGGACGCAGACGACGCCACAGTGTATTCCCTCGCCGACATCCTGCACACGTAAGATCATCATCACATACACACACACACATACATGCACACAATGATTGCCCCAACATAGCTCACACAAGTAGAACTAGAGTTCTCCAAGCCATTCTTATTTAAGCCATAACATAAGTTTAGCTCGACACATAGCTCTCATTTGTATACTGAATATTACTGCGGTTATATGCCAGATGGGGATCCAGGGCAATCATGCTTAACATGTTTGTATGTTTAATACGTTAATATATGCTGTGTTGATATGATTGTTTTTTGTATGTGTTTGATTTACAGGAAAGAAGATGCAGAAGAATATAATGCTTTAAGGGACAAATCTAAAGGTATGTAATGTTTATCTCACTGAATCACTTCCTGTTGACCTTTTGACCTTTCACAGATACCTAACATTTGACTTTGGTTTGTTCTGACACCATAGGAGCCTCCCTCTCCAGCCAAAAGCGACCATTTGTGTTCCACAGATGGCGGCAATTCTGGTTCTCACCCGTTACCTCGTTTCTTGGCAATGTGCTGATGTACTTCCTCTTCCTCTTCCTCTTCGCCTACATCCTATTGGTTGACTTCAAGCCACCACCTAAAGGCCCTACCTCCATGGAGCTTGTGTTGTACTTTTGGGTGTTCACCTTGGTTTGTGAGGAGATACGACAGGTGCGCATACGTACAAAAATGGACGCATTAACTATGTAAACACCCACACCTGCAGGAATAAACACACACCTATACTTGCATTCACAAACACACACTAATATTGTATTGTCTTTCAGTCTTTCTATGTAGGAACCACCGCTGTATTCCAAAAGACGCGGTTGTACATCCAGGACATCTGGAACAAATGTGACTTAACCGCCATCCTTCTGTTCTCTTTGGGCCTCATATGCAGGTATGTGTGTGTGTATGTGTGTGTGTGTGTGTGTGTGTGTGTGTGCATGTGTGCGTGTGTTTCATGAGTTGTCCATACATCTGTGCACATGGGTATAGTAAATATCAGACAATATTTAGAATTCGTATTATTAAGGCCATTCTGTGTGTCTACATTTCCAGAATGTTCCCATGGTCGTATAAGTTTGGGCGTTCAATGATGTGCCTGACCTATATGGTCTTCACCATGAGACTCATCCACATTTTTGCCGTTCATAAACAGATGGGCCCCAAGATCATCATTGTTGGGAAAATGGTGAGAAAATGAGTATATGACAATGACCTTCAGAATGTTAGTGATGTACGGTGAAGTGAAAACTAGGGCCTTAAAATGCTTAGATCCTCTTTCTTTATGTTATTATTAGTGCTGTCAAACGATTAAAATATTTAATCGCGATTAATCGCATTTTTGTCATAGTTAACTCAAAATTAATCGCGATTAATCGCAAATTTGTATCTATTCTAAATGTCCCTTCGTTTATTTATTTTTTCCATCATTTTATTTTTATTTTAATGCCCTTATCAACATGGAAAAGTGGATTTGCTTGCTTTAAGCAAATATTTTATTTTATTGAAAACCAACATTGCCAAACAGGGCGGTACAAAATAAAATTATAAAGTGCACATTTCAGGTAAACAAGGACTCAGCCTATAGTGCAGTTAAACCATGGCTTAATATTTTCTCTTTTTCAAGTTTGCTGGGAACATAGCAGTCAGGCCTCTTATTTCAGAAACAATGAACCGTAACAGTTAGGTTACCAATAAAAGGTAAGCCTACTACTTCTTTGATTTCAGCCAGCTGCCTGTTGACATTTTCAGACAACAGTGAAGCTCGCTTCTTTTGCACAACACAACTTTTAAAAGTTTTTCAATTCAGAAGCCTTTTATCATCCATTTCGCCGTATTGCGCTCACCATTCACTCAAAACGTAACGTTAGCCTACTACACAGTTTGCGAGGCCAAAAAGAACGTTAATCTAAAAAAAATAAAAAAATAATAATAAAAAAATCGCGTTAATCTCGCAATAAAAAAATTAACGGTGTTAAAATGGGTTTGCGTTAACGCCGTTAATAACGCGTTAAACTGACAGCACTAGTTATTATGTTTTTTCCAAATTAATTTTCTTTATGTGAATTTAATACGGATGAAGACAGACACGGTGACGTTTGATGAATGCATGGGTCTGTGCTCTACAATCTGCGGCAAGCAATTTCCAGGGTGAATCTCCTTACAGTGATGAACATCAACACTTTATGAGCCCTTACTGTTCCTTTTCTCACAGGTGAAGGATTTGTTCTTCTTCCTGTTTTTCCTCGGGGTGTGGCTGATGGCCTATGGAGTAGCCAATCAAGCACTTATATACTCTTATGATTCCCGTCCTGGTTGGATATTTCGTCGAGTTTTCTACAGACCATACATGCATATTTATGGACAGATACCACTGGATGAAATAGATGGTCAGTGAATACAATGGTTCTAGGAATAATAAGTTGCACAATAGAAATAGAAATATTAATTCTAACAGGTTCATATAATTCATCTGTTACAGCATGTCTCTAAATACATAATGCGTGGGACTTGCAGGGAGCATACATACAATGAATGCATTTCTTGTACTTGAAACCAGTTTAGATGAAAGAGTCTTCTTTAATAATGTGCATTGAAAGGTTTTCATCTCCCTAATATCTTCTGTTCTTCTCCACTCTCATAATCTTAAAATTCTTTTCTCACTCCCCTGTGTTCACTCTCTCAATCTTTCTCCCTCTCCCTGCTCAGCTGACAAACGCAGCGAGATAGAGTGCACAAGCAATGCAACTCTAATTCAGGAGGGCATGGAGGCGTGTCCGCAGTCTGATGCCAACTGGCTGGTGCTCATCCTGCTGTCTGTCTACTTGCTGGTCACCAACATCCTACTGGTCAATCTGCTCATTGCAATGTTCAGGTACCACATGCCACACTAGCCTATTGGTGTCTGGGCCTGAGAATACTCCAGGGTCCTTACATACCAGGGAACCAAGGGTTTGGAGGTTTTATGCTAGTAGAATGTATTCTGCTAGATGTAATAGTGACCACAGCATATTGGTAAAGATTTAAATCTTGAGCAGTTTAGATATTTGAGGCAGAGTGGATCCCTCAATGGATCCCCAATCTTTAGGCCACTGGTCCTGGACCTGGCAGGACTGTGTATCTCATCCATGTTCAACATCAGCCAAATCAGTGCTATACTATATCCATCTTTACATTGTGTGTGTGTGTGTGTGTGTGTGCGTGTAAATTACAGCTACACCTTCAACAAAGTTCAGGAGCACAGCGACGTCCACTGGAAATTCCAGCGGTACAACCTGATTGTTGAGTACCACTCGCGGCCCTGCCTGGCTCCGCCCTTCATCATCCTCTCCCATCTGCACCTCTTCATCAAGAGGAACATCCGCAAGGTGCCCTCTGTCAAAATTACACACTTCGGTAAGTCATTTGGGCTTTATTTCCGGGATAAACGGATCTGTTGTGAACTTAACCAAAGATGCCAATTTTTTAGTCCACATTAGGTCTATCTGCTTGCCTAAATGGGCCCACTTTATAATATATATAATTGTTGCGGAATGTATAATATAAAGTTAAACCTTTATGAAACTCTAACTAAACACTAATAAAAACCATAGTGGTTTATATTTCATGTTTACCATTTTTACGTAAAAAAAACCAGTGAATGTTTTCAGTGCGTGACTGTTTTTCCTCTCCTGTTCTCCAAGCCCACATGGACCCTTCAGTGTAGGTGACTGTGTGTTTCCCCATTCAGCCCCAGGAGAATCTTCTGTCAGTAGCCCACACGGGACGTAAATCATGTTTTTACTCTCTCTCTCTCTCCCTCTCTCTGTCTTTCTTTCTTTCCCTTAAAGTTCTGGAGATCAGGGGCAGGAAGGCTAGCCGGCTCAACACGTGGGAGTCCACTCAGAAAGAGAATCTTCTGTCCATCCAGAACAAGAAGCAGCGTGAGAGCGACACAGAAAGAATCAAACGCACATCCAGCAAGTCAGTGATTTGGTCCCGCTCCCTCCCTGTCTTCCCATATAGCAGCTGTCTCTACACCGGATCTGGTCCTGTTCTGGCTTATTCACTGAATGTGACTCTGCCATTAGGGTCAGAGCTAGCGACTGTTTAGGCTGCGTCCTCTTGGGACATTTGCATTCTTTTCACTGTTGGTGTGAGCTAGTGTTTACATAAGAAAGACTTGCATGTCTTACACTGTATCGTCTTAGTTTGCCTTTTACGAGATTTATACTCATGAGCTATGTGTTTTACAGTCAAGGGTCAGGTGTTACAAGACTACACAGCCAGGGCGGCTAGTTCTGTAACTAGCGCATGTTTTATGTGGGTTGTGGAATGTGGGTTCCATTGACCCAAGGCCACCGGCATGCCTTAGCTTCATGTTTGGGTGTGACTCTGCCTGGGGGCTGATGAGCTCTCTGTGTCGTCTGCTTGAAGGGTGGATAGCGTACTGAAGCAAATGGTGGAGATCCGAGACCACGACCGCAGGCTGAGAAACCTGGAGTCAGAGGTTAGTTTAGGGTGTGCACCCCTTTCTCCCCCCTCCCATGTGACACCCAAGCACACGTGGCTAAGGTTCCACTGACCACAACTGGGGAAACAGTCTGACTGTCTTGTTTGTGGTGTGTGTGTGTGTGTGTGTGTGTGTGTGTGTGTGTGTGTGTGTGTGTGTGTGTGTGTGTGTGTCTGCATGTGTTTGTGTGTGTGTTTGAGAGATGATGGCTGTCTGATGCAGCTGTTTTAAGTGCATGCTCAGCACAGACCAGAGACGATCCATCAAGTTCACACTCATATACACATTGTCTCTCTCTCTCTTTCTCTCACTCTCTCTCAGCTGGAGTACTGCTCCAGCATCCTCTCTTGGATGGCGGATTCACTGTCCAAGAGTAACCTGATAAAACCACCACGCCCTCCCCCCACACGAAGAGGTACAGTCTCTCTCCCTCTCTCCACCCTCCCTTCTATCTCTATGGCATAACTAGGTTCTTCCTAATATAGCTCATATTTATGAAACGCTGAACTAGTGAGTGCTTAATGGGATGAAGAGCTGCATCGTGCTTATAGCAGCTAATTAAAAGCATGCTGCTCAAACAGCCTCACATTAACGTGCAACCTGTCCAATACCCAATGCAATGTAATAATTGAAATGGTTAAATGTTCAGGTATTGGTAACATAGAATGAAATATATCACATTATCAAAAATACACCTACTGGTATTCTGCAGTCTGGAGTAATGATTGAGATATGTCGGCCACAGTTTGAGATATATTTGAAGGCAGGGGGAGTTTTTATTTCCTTATAAATACCTTTCTATTAAACTGAATGGTATGCCTGTGAGATCAGTGCACAGAGTGCAGAGTTCCTAGCGAGCACACATAGTGGTGAAGTGAAGTGCACATTTCCCGCACTGCTAGTCTGCTTAAGATAAATAAACAACAGTTTGTAGAGACTATGGTGGTCAGTCTCACAAACGAATGCTCATTGTGTCCATGACTCAGGTGCAGTCCTTTGGTGTCTCACAGTTTTGTCTCTTCTGTCTCTGATGTCCTAGATTCAGTCATCAGTTCTCCCAGCTGCTGATGGAGACCGGGGAGGAGAGAGAGACAGATAGAGCCAGAGGGAGAGATGGAGTGGAAATTGGTGGACGTCTTTTATCTCTGTGTGGCAGTTGTGTTGCGACTGCACATGAACCGCACACTTCTTCCCCATGTTTGCAACCACTAGCGCACCCAAACAGACATGTTTTGCACACACACGCACACACAAACACTCATACTAGTGATGTTACAAATGAACCCGAGGCTTCGGAGCTTGTGTCGCCAAACTGAAGCACTTCCAGACGGAGCGCGTATCGAGGCTTGTATCGTTTTGCTGAAATGACGTCACTGGTGACGTCCGAAGCCTCATTTGAATCAAGTGCTTCTCAAAGTGGTTTGTTCGTTCACTTTTGGCGGGACGCTTCGACTATAAGATGTCCCAATTCCCATCTCGTATTCATGGTTGTTGTCAGTGGTTGGAGACATAGCGATAGTTGTTGAAAAAACCTGATTCTGATCTGATTTAGCGATAGTTGGAGACATAGCGATAGTTGGAGACTTAGAGGTAGTTGGAGATTTAGATTGTTCGCTGTTATTAGTAGTATAGATTATTTGAGATAGAGTTATGGAGCCAGTTAGGAAGAGAAAGCCCTCGATCCAGTTGCACAAAGCACTTTCGCCCCCTTTTCACTGCCCTGCACTTTCACTGACCAGTTGTCCAAAAGCACTCACTTCCCTTGGTTTTACAAAAGTACTGACCAGTATTCCAAAAGCACTTTAACTACCCTTTGTTCCAACAGCATACAGAAGAGAGTAAAGATAATTAGCAGGCGTTTTTATCCAAAGCATCTGATTAAAATTCGCTTTGACCGGTAATCGAACCTGAGTGGCACACATGACGCGACATCGCTAACCGTTGTGCCACCATACAACCCTTAAATCTATAGGTCAAACAATTATTAGAAGAAAGAATAGAAAAAGAAAGCCTTTATTGTCATTGTATTCGCATACAACGAAATTTGAATTAATGGAGGTACATTTTTTCCACCATATGTTTGTGTGCATGTTATTTTAGCAGGCCTTGCGCACTACAACAAATTGAACAAATTCACTGTCCCGAGAAAACCTTTCCTACACCGTATTTTTATTGACCAGCAGGTGTCACTAGAGAGCGAACGAAGCTTCGAGTAATGAACCTTTTTTTAACACGTCGGGCTGGAAAGCTTCAAAGGTTCATGATAGGTGGTGGGCCGAAGCCCCGTATCTGTTCAACTTTGTAACTTAAAATGGGACAACCTTGATATTTTCCAGTTGAGGTAATTATGTTATTTCTAACGATAAACCAGTTGTTGTCACCTAAGATCGTTGCACATTTAGTCAAAACCATAGTATAAAAGTTTGTTAAACTCACCGGCAAACACAGTTGCCTACTAAATCAGTGCAACCAATAACACGATGTAATACTGGCGTAAGAACATTATTAACCAATCAGATGCAGCCACATTGACACCCGTTTCACCTATTACTCAGGTGTAGTTCATATTGACATATTTCACTGCTGCCGCGACAGCTCCAACCCATTGAAATGGAGACGTGTTTTAAGTAATAATTTGATCAGTATAAGGCCGTTTTAAAACGTGTTTGTTTTCTAAACCGTCTTTTTCATACGTGAGTGATGGTGTAAATAGTTTTAGTTCGCTAACGAGCCGTAGTTTGTACTATATGGGCTTGCCTACTGTTAGCTATGCTATGCTTTGTTGATACCTCATTAACCGTTTCTCTGTCAAGTTTAATCAACGTTATTCACCTTGTATGGAGTCGATGGTAGACTCATAAACCACGCAACACAAAACGTTATAGTCTAAGACATATTTAATCATCAAGGGGGAAAAGGAAAGGGGAAGGGAAAATGTGAATAGGGATATCTCCTGAGCACTTGGACCAGAGCCTAAAGGCAAAGGTCGGTTAGTACACAAAGAGAATAAAGGAGTCCTCCCTAGTCCTATTGTCACAGTTTGTGCACTTGCAAAGGTTTGTACATGGCAGCTCATACACTTTGCATGTACATTTCCCCCTGACACAGTTTAATTTTTTTGCAGGGGCAGTGAACAAGCTCATAGATCGCCTCTGGAGCTGGTGGAAGTGACATCCAGTCCACCTCATAGAGCTCCCCAGCCATCTTCCAGCCATGGTTGATTGGAGGAGGAATGTCTGGGTAACACTCCAGGCTCCTCCTGTGCACTGCAGCCTGGTTGCTTGCCCGCTGAATATGTTTGTGCAGAGAGTCCTGGTTTGGACGCAAGTCTCGCTCAGAACATCTGCCCGACTTGAACAATGTAGCCTGACTGTATCACACCCGGAAAATGGATGGAGACCTACAAGGGCGTCACACTTCTCCTGTCCAAAATGGCTGTGCAGTTTCTATAGATCTGTTATTTGGGACTCTCTCCCCTTTGCAGTGTGGAAATACAGGTTCGCATTGATGTGGCTACAAAAAGACAGTGCCAGAACAAAAACATCTGTGTCTGGGCTCTTCATCACAATATTGATACAGATGTCTTTGTACTGGCACTGTCTCTTTGTCACATCAATGCGAACCTGTATTTCAACACTGCAAAGGGGGGGGGGGGGGGGGGTCAGCCCTATGTTCCCACAGCCCTATGTTCCCACATTTCTAAGGATTTTTTTTTCACTGACAATTTTGAAAATTAGGCCCTATGTTCCCACAGCCCTATGTTCCCACATTTCTAAGGATTTTTTTTTCACTGACAATTTTGAAAATTAGGCCCTATGTTCCCAAAGACCTATGTTCCCAGATTTATTTTGAAAAATTAGTCCCGATGTTCCCACAGCCCTATGTTCTAGGGGGGGGTCAGCCCTATGTTCCCACAGCCCTATGTTCCCACATTTCTAAGGATTTTTTTTTCACTGACAATTTTGAAAATTAGGCCCTATGTTCCCACAGCCCTATGTTCCCACATTTCTAAGGATTTTTTTTTCACTGACAATTTTGAAAATTAGGCCCTATGTTCCCACAGACCTATGTTCCCAGATTTATTTTGAAAAATTAGTCCCGATGTTCCCACAGCCCTATGTTCTAGGGTTAAGGTTAGGGTTAGAGTTTGGAAGCTAGCTAGCTCCTTCAAATCGCCAGCTACGGAATGGTGAACCCTTAACTACCAGGCAGGGGTAGAAATGTGGGAACTGTGGGAACATAGAGCCTAATTTTGTAATGAATATTAGAAATGTGGGAACACAGAGCTGTGGGAACATAAGACCTAATTTTGAAAAAGCTCTTAGAAATGTGGGAACATTGGGCTGTGGGAACATAGGGCTGTGGGAACATTGGGCTGTGGGAACATAGGGCTGTGGGAACATAGGCACGCTCCCCAAAGGGGAGAGAGTCCCAAATAACAGATCTATCAAAACTGTACAGCCATCTTGGACAGGAGAAGTGTGACGCCCTTGTAGGTCTCCATCCATTTTCCGGGTGTGATACAGTCAATGCTCTGTATGGTGTTGGGAAAATTAAAGCATACAGAAAACTAAATTCAAAAAAAGAATACATTGACCTATTTCGGCAATTAGGAGAGAGTTTCACACCATCTGAAGACCTCAAACAGGCACTGGAGGCATTCACTTGTGACCTGTATGGAATTACCTCTCAGGACATTAATAAGGCCAGGACTACAATGTTTAAGTCGGGCATATGTTCTGAGCGGGACTTGCCTCCAAACCAGAACTCTCTGCAGAAACATATAACGCAGGCAAGTTACCAAGCTGCAGTGCACAGGAGGAGCCTGGAGTGTTACCCAGACATTCCTCCTCCAATCAACCATAGCTGGAAGATGGCTGAGGAGCTCTATGAGGTGGACTGGATGTCACTTCCACCAGCTCCAGAGGCAATCCTTGAGCTTGTTCGCTGCTCCTACAAGAAAACGGATTGTGTCAGGGGAAAATGTACATGCCAAGTGCCACGTACAAACCTTTGCAAGTGCATAAACTGTGACAATAGGACCGTAGAAGAGGACTAGGGAGGACTCCTTTATTCTCTTTGTGTACTAACCGACCTTTGCCTTGTGGCTCTGGTCCAAGTGCTCAGGAGATATCCCTATTCACATTTTCCCTTCCCCTTTCCTTTTCCCCCTTGATGATTAAATATTTCTTAGACTATACCGTTTTGTGTTACGTGGTTTATGAGTCTACCATCGACTCCATACAAGGTGAATAACGTTGATTAAACTTGACAGAGAAACGGTTAATCAGGTATCAACAAAGCATAGCATAGCTAACAGTAGGCAAGCCTATATAGTACAAACTACGGCTCGTTAGCGAACTAAAACTATTTACACCATCACTCACGTATGAAAAAGACGGTTTAGAAAATAAACGGCCTTATACTGATCAAATTATTACTTACAACAGGTCTCCGTTTCAATGGGTTGGAGCTGTCGCGGCAGCAGTGAAATATGTCAATATGAACTACACCTGAGTAATGGGTGAAACGGGTGTCAATGTGGCTGCATCTGATTGGTTAATAATGTTCTTACGCCAGTATTACATCGTGTTATTGGTTGCACTGATTTAGTAGGCAACTGTGTTTGCCGGTGAGTTTAACAAACTTTTATACTATGGTTTTGACTAAATGTGCAACGATCTTAGGTGACAACAACGTTAGAAACAACATAATTACCTCAACTGGAAAATATCAAGGTTGTCCCATTTTAAATTACAAAGTTGAACGGATACGGGGCTTCGGCCCACCACCTAATGAAGCTTCATTTCGCCATCACTAACTCATACCACTGATTACAATTGGATCCTACCTCATTGAAACTACTAATTGCCTAGACTGGCAGAGGGGACACGAAAAATGGTCTGGGCCAGACCACTTGGAAAAGGTGGTTGGTTTTTACAAACCTGGCAAACATTATTACGTAGTGCATAGTAGTTTCTTTGTTTTAGGGTAAGGACGAAATACTATGTTTGTTTCGGGGTCTGTTGTGTCATTGTGTATTGTTTAGTTTTTGGGTCTACCCCTGTGTGTAGAAATGGTGCTGGCCGCCAGGTATATATGTTCATTGTTCTGTCTAGTTCAGTTAGTCAAGTCTTGTCAGGTATGTGGACTCTTTTTTGACTGCTGATTTTTGACCTCTACTACATTTAGAGGCTTAGCAAGTATTTTGAATAGAGCTTTGTACTGCTGCATATTGTCCTCTACTCCATTCAGAGGCTGAGCTGGTGATCTTCCTCGAGACTGTTGCTTTTTGTCCTCTGTTTATTTGAGAGGCTTAGCAGTTATCTTGGGTATGTTGAACCCTATTAAAACTTATATTTGAACCCTCACTCTGTCTCTGAGCTTTTCGGGCCAAACCCACATTTTTGACAGCAACCAAGGCTCGGCCAGTCACAATCTCCATGTTGTGATATTTTGGTGTGGTGTTTGTGTGTCGGGGGGGGGCCTTTTTATCCAGATGCATTTGTTTACTCTGAATTTTATTAGTAGGTGAATTTGTCCTTTGACCTCGGATGTAATTTAACCCACACCGTTTACATAGTTTTGACATATTATTGCTGTCTGCTCTATGTATCACCATGGGCTACAAGTTTCACATGAACGAAATGACCACAGATGTACAACCACAACTCACTAAAGTTTTGACAGCATATTATTTTGTGTTTTGTTTTTGTGTAAAATTGATTGAGTTATTTTTATGTATCATTTACACTTAAAAGTGCTAACAATCTTCTGACATGCAGTTAGTGGAAATTGCAACCAGAGAGAACATTGTGTTTGAGAACATTGATATCAGAGTAAGCCCTTGCTCCATTGATGTCCCATTATTTCTCTCAGGATTGTTTAAAGGGGACATATTATGAAAATTCCACTTTTTTTAGTGCTTCTACACGTTAATTTGGGTATCTGGCATGTCTACCGACCCAAAAACTCTGGGGGGGAAAAAAACAAAACAACTACCGCGATTTGTTATGGTTCTTTTACGTCAGAAACGTCATGCTTGAGTGACTGCCAATGAGCTTCCTTAACAGTCTCCGGTCACAATGATATGGGCGTCTCTCTTACATGGCCTTGGCCCGCCCCCCCCTACACTCACTTATAGATTTGCCAATGCATTTCACTTTATTTTTGAAAACTTCAGATACACTTGGGAAAGCTAGCTATCAGCATGGAGCAAGTTAAGCCCTCAACATGCGCTGTGGTCGGCTGCACAAATCAGCACAGATCTGTACATAATCTCCCAGCCTCAGAAGAGACAAGAGTAAGATGGATTGAATTCATATTTAATTGTAATGTTCCGGAAATAAATTGGCAAAAGTCTGTTGATGTGCGCAAGCCATTTTGAATTGGACTGTTTACCAATCTGGGCCAATATAACGCTGGACTGGCAACAAGATTCACCTTGCAAGCGGGATCGGTACCATCTCTTCGACGCAGTACAGACGAGGTAATTGTAAGTATCTTTCAAACTAATTATTTTGACGTTGAGTAAATAGTGTGGGCGGTTAGCGACTTTGCCCATGTTAGAGGGCTTGGGGGATGTCACCATTGTTGCGTTTTGGGGAAATGTGTACTTGTATCTAATTTTCTCTAACAATAACGTTACCATTAGCGTGTAAGATCTAGTCTCGTGAAATGATAGGCTTTGTGTAAAAGTTAGCGACATTAGCATGTTGTACTGTGTGAGCCAATATGTGGCTAACGCATTTTTGTGTGAACAGTTAAGCTAGCCTATTTGATCTATGCTTGCTTATGCAGTAGATAGTTCGTTTGGATATCTATGGAGTGGAATTCGTGTCGAAGTATATATTGTCTTTATGAGAAATAGTTCTCTCATACAAAAAACATTCCCTTGTGAAAGGGCTTTGGATTGGGGTGGGGAGAGGTGTTAATAGTCCGCCTGCATATATGATTCAAGGCAATTAGCCCTCCTGTTGACAAGAGCAAATGGTTGACAGCAGGTATGTTCACCCAATTTGCATTGTAAATGTAAGGCTTGTGTTTATATACATGTACTATATATATACTATATGTGTATGTACATATATGTACTATATGTGTATAAAACAAACCAAATAACCAATGCCATAATCACTTTGAATCTATAGTTATGTTTTCCCCCCTTTTTTTACAGGGACACCAGCCTTCTGCAGATTGGAGAATGTGTTGACTAACAAGAGGGTTCTAAAAGATGTGGGGAAGCTGAGGCCTCACTACCAAACCTCGTCGTTGGAGTCTTTCCACAGCGTCATTCTGCGTTTTGCGCCCAAAAACGTAGTCTTTCCTTTTCTTGGAATGTTATGCAGGTAACAGTACGATCATTTTTTCAAAGAAATGTATACCTATTATGTATTATACAAACTATTATACACGCATACACACATGCTCTTATAAGTATGATTTTCTCCCCAAAGACTCTACCTGGCAGCCTTGCATTTCAATGAAAATGCTGGGCGTCCCCAAGCAAAAAGTTCAGCTGGTGAGCCACTATTTAAAGTGAACTTCCAAAAATATAAGAAGGGCGAGTGCACTGCAAAGCCGGTGAAAGCAGAAACCTTCCGTGAGTCACAGGCTTTATTTAAAATTCCACAAAGTCAAAAAATTTACAAACAGTATGTGAAACATAAATAACATATACATTAACTGCTGTCTTTAAATGGTCTTCATAATAAATAGAATAATATAATTACAAAATAATAATAAAAATCAAATAATAAATACAAAAATGTGCAACAGTGTAAATAGTTTTTTTGTATTACAGAGTACTTGGATAACCTGTTGGACATCATCTTTCACGAGGTTTTTCAGGACCCGGCCCCATATGTGAATGAGGTGCTGAAGATCCCAATACCCGCGGATCTCTCTGCCCAGTTTGAGAAACCTGACAAGCGGGAAGTTATAGCCAGCTATGTGTCGAGGTTCAATCAAGGGCAGGTCTGAACCCCGTATAACTTCCCTGTGCATCAGGGAACACTCTTCGTATCTGGAGCACAACGCAGGACGGCAGGACCACCCTGATTCTCCGGCCCAGATAGCCCCAACACCAGCTAACAAAGCTTCTGTACGCCAAATACCTGTAACGGCTTAGCAAAGTTTACATTGTATTGATTTGAACCCGGATCTAGTGGGTGAAAGCCACTAATCCTACCCTTAGACCATGGTGATATATCTTTTATGCACATTTATCACTGCTATAGTTAATAATAGACACTATTTCAGAGGTGTGTGTGTGTGTGTGTGTGTGTGTGTGTGTGTGTGTGTGTGTGTGTGTGTGTGTGTGTGTGTGTGTGTGTGTGTGTGTGTGTGTGTGTGTGTGTTGGGGGGGGGGTGGGTGCGCGCGCGTGTGACTGCTTGATGCATACAGACATACTTATACGCAATTATCCTTTGAAGCTACCACCCCATGTGTACTGGGTGGCCATCCTCTGTTCCCTGGCCCTTACAACCAACAGTTCAATAGAGTCATGGCTTAACTTTTGGGGCTATCAGCCACTTCTCACACCTCATCACACTACCATTGTTCTGACCCTTCACCTGGGACATGGGGTGGGGGTTAAACCAGGATACAATTTATGGCTTGTCAGCAGACAAGGGACACAGGTCAGAAACTTGACAACTGAACAGATACCAACCAGATGACAGTGTACAGATCCATCATATATGACATATTTATCACACATTTATTACCCCCTAATAAATCATTTTGACACAAAGTGCACCATAATTACTACTGGCGGCTGCTCTAAAACTACCAGAAAAGGGCTTGACTAGTGACCAATATACGTAGGTTAAAGAGATCCTTTGTCAACACCTCCCTGAGTTTAGCACCGGTGATGCCGACTTGGGCCGTACTCACCTGACTCACCATCATATACACACTGGGGATAATAGGCCTGTTAAGATGAACCCTAGAAAGATTCCAGTACATTTTGAAAAGGAGGTTGAAGCTCAATTAGAGCAGATGCAAAGTCAGGGGATCATACGCCCCTCTCAGAGTCCATGGGCTGCCCCTATGGTCCTTGTGCGTAAGAAGGATGGGGGTTTGCGGTTTTGCGTCGACTATCGGCGCCTCAATGATCTCACGGTTAAAGACGCATACCCCCTCCCCAGGATTGATGATACACTAGACGCCTTGGGATCTGCTAAATGGTTTTCTACACTGGACTTAGCTAGTGGCTTTTGGCAACTGGAGGTTAATCCACAGCACTGAAGACCGCTTTTGTCACTAAACAGGGCCTTTGGGAATTCAATGTTTTTCCCTATGGCCTTACGAACGCGCCCAGTACATTTCAGCGCCTAATGGAGCTAGTCCCTGGTGGGTTACAGTGGATAAAGTATCTCGTTTATTTAGATGACATAATTATTTTTGGGAGGACGTTCCTTGAGCACATCTCGCGCCTGGGAGAGGTATTGGGGCATTTAAAATCTGCCCAGTTAAAACTCAAGCCTGCCAAATGTAACCTATTCTCTCGAAAAGTGACATATTTAGGTCATATCATTTCTGCAGAGGGCGTTTCCACAGACCCGGCAAAAAACGAAGCTGTGCGCTCGTGGCCTACACCCACTAGGGTTCACGATGTCCGGAGTTTCCTGGGCTTGGCCTCATATTATAGGCGCTTTGTGGCTAATTTTGCATCGATAGCACAACCCCTTCATAAATTGACCGAGAAAAAGATCCCCTTCCACTGGACGAACGAATGTCAGCAGGCCTTTGACATTTTGAAAAATGAATTTACTACAGCTCCTGTCCTGGTATATCCAGAGATTTCCAAGCAGTTAATTTTGGACACAGACGCCTCTGACCGTGGCATTGGGGCTGTGTTGTCTCAAATACGAGACGGCTCCCGGGCCTTGTCTAAAGCAGAGCGTAATTATTCTACTACTCGGAAAGAAGTATTGGCTGTCGTCTATTTCACCAGACACTTTTGCCATTACTTGTTGGGGTGTGAATTTCTATTACGAATGGATCATAGCTCATTGCAGTGGTTGCATAATTTCAAAGAACCAGAAGGGCAGGTTGCCCGATGGCTGGAGCAGTTGTCAACATTTTGTTACAGTATCCAGCACAGACCGGGGAAACATCACAGTAACGCTGATGCACTATCGCTGTTTAGGGGTGAGCGAGGTCCGTGTGAGTGACCCTAAATTTGAGTGGGAATTGCCCACTATACAATGTAATGATTTAATTAAAACAGGTGATCTCTGCTAAGGAAGAAGGTGGTAGCTCTGCACCAAAGGAATGGGCTGCCTGGCCCTAGCTTAAACAGTATGTGCAGTGGCGGCTCCTGAAAAAATTCTCAGGGGGGGCAATTTTTTTGATAATGATTAAGGTGACCCATTCAGTAGGTACATTAAGTTAGCTGATTAACTCATACAGCAATACCTTTTTGTCCACTATTGGCAGCACACAACAGTAATATGTCCCCTCTTGCTACATAGCTAGAGTAGCAAGTTACAGGTGGAAAGCTATGGAAGAAAGTTGCATCCAGGAGCCTTCATAAGCAAACATGATGTGGCTCCACATTAAATTATCCCACTTTTTCATTATCCACGTGTCTCAAATGTTGTATGATGTAACATAGCTTAACAGGACACATGATATGTCCAGTAACATCATAAAGAAGGGGTAACTTAAGTCAAAACCAACAAAATGTATTGACTGATCTTGAAAGTATTGGCTTACAAAAGCAAAATAAGTCATCACATAAAAAATTATTCAGTGTTAGTGCAAGAAGCGAACTGTGAAACACACTGTGAAACCTATGAAAAGTGACAGTGGTATATGAAATACAGACCGCGTTTTTCTTTCAATCCAATTCTTGGATGTAGGATTTCCCCCCCTTTGTAGAAACCTGTTGAATGGATACATTTGGTCTAGGAAGTCCTAATTGTTTTGTTGTCAATTTATCTTCATTAGTACGCCGACTAAAAAGGAGTTTCTGTCAAAGAGCGAATCGAGTTACTGGACAGGGCAGCCATCTTGACAGAATATGCCTCCGTCGAAGCTGTATGACGTTCGTATAGGCTTTTACGTCCATTACTTATGACACGACATGGAGGGGCGAGCCCTCCCGGAAGCCATAGAGAATGCATTGAGAGCTCTGTTTTGTGAAAATGGATTTAACATGGGAGAGGTCTGGGGCGCTTTTCATTTCGCCCCAAATCGCCCCAGAAGGGGCGGGGCCATTTGAAGCACGACTTTAGGCTGACTGAACGACTGTTACCTGATTCAACAATGACATACAGAGGCAGATCAGACGGTCTAATGGTAGAATCCGACAGAAAGAAAATTATTACATTTAAATGTACATGTCATTTACGCGACTTACAAGGATATTGCGTTTATACATCAAGAGTTTAAAAAAAAAAAAAAATGTCCCTAGGCAGTGCGTCGCCCCAATCGCCCTTATGGACGAGCCGCCCCTGAGTATGTGGCTATTTGGGGTAGGCTTCAGTTGTGCGGGGGAGTACTGCCATTCATTGAGGAGGGGAAAGCTAGTCGCGCCGTCATACCAGAGTCTATGGTCCCTGTAGTATTACAAAGTTTACATAACAGCGAAACTGGGGGTCATTTGGGGTACAGAGAAGCTGATGGATAGAGTTCGAAACATACTTTTGCTGGGTTGGGTGGGCAGAGGGCGTAAAGATGTGGTGCAAAACTTGTCCTGACTGCGCTTTAAATAAAATCAGCGGACCGGCACCTAGGGCGCCGTTACAAACCTTCCAGACATCCCGACCCTTCGAAAACGTAGCTATGGATATATTTGGTCCTCTACCCCACTGCAACCACTGTCTCCTCACTGAAACCTCAAACAACTTACACACACTCACTCTCACTCACTCACTCACACACAGCAAAACACACAGTACCTTTTGACCAATCTGTTCTCTGATCTTCTAGATCTGCCACAGCCGCACAGGCGAGATCAACCCGGTGTAACAGGCCATAGTATACCCCCATTCCAGACTATACCTGGGGTTAAAGGGGCCTAGGCTAGGGTGACCAGACGTCCTCTTTTACGAAAAAGGAAAAATGTCCTCTTTTCGAGACCTAAAAAATGCGTCCGGCAGGGATTCCAAAAACGTCCGGGATTTTGCCTCGTCGGATATTTCTGTTTCTCTGGGTCTTTCACAAAGTAGTTATTACGGCCTTACAAGTTTTGGAAAGGGTATCTCCTAGTGCTGTCAGTTTAACGCGTTATTAACCCATTTTAACGGCGTTCATTTTTTTATCGCGAGATTAACGCGAATTTTTTTTTTTATATAATTTTTTTAGATTAACGTTCTTTTTGGCCTCGCAAACTGTGTAGTAGGCTAACGTTACGGGTTGAGTGAATGGTGAGCGCGATACGGCGAAATGGATGATAAAAAGCTTCTGAATGGAAAGTTTACTTTTAAAAGTTGTGTTGTGCAAAAAAAGCAAGCTTCACTGTTGTCTGAAAATGTCAACTGGCTGAAAGCAAAGAAGTAGTAGGCTTACCTTTTATTGGTAACCTAACTGTTACGGTTCATTGTTTCTGAAATAAGAGGCCTGACTGCTATGTTCCCGGCAAACTTGAAAAAAAGAAAATATTAAGCCATGGTTTAACTGCACTATAGGCTGAGTCCTTGTTTACCTGAAATGTGCACTTTATAATTTTATTTTGTACTGCCCTGTTTGGCAATGTTGGTTTTCAATAAAATAAAACATTTGCATAAAGCAAGCCAATCCACTTTTCCATGTTGATAAGGGTATTAAAATTTAAATTAAATGATGGAAAAATAAATAAAGGAAAGGACATTTAGAATAGATACAAATTTGCGATTAATCGCGATTAATTTTGAGTTAACTATGACATAAATGCGATTAATCGCGATTAAATATTTTAATCGTTTGACAGCACTAGTATCTCCCTTACGTTCCACCTTCTTGCGCGAGCTCTGACTGTAGAGAGAACTGTCATTGGTCGACCGCCTTCCCAGTGTTGCCAGATAGGAAAATGTTTAGAGTTAGAAATAAAATAGACTCGAGTAGCACAGGAATCCCGCCTGTTTGAGACTGTGGTGGCAAGTGCACGGCTCTGTTTGGTCGTGAGTGAGTGAGCCTCGCGAGCGTGCAGACAGACGGACGGTCATAACGTTTAGTAAACAGACTTGGAGCGACTGTCCGACCCAAGCTGGTGAAAGCTGCCATAATCAGCTGCTGGATATAAAGGTATAGCACATGAAGTTTAAAATAGTAAAAGAAACGAAATGGTTAAATCACGAGTTAATCACGAGTTTTATCAAGCCGGTTCATTGATCCTGTGGGTATGCTACCCTACTCAGTAGCTCCACCAGCTCTAACTAGCTGGTGAACTCTAGTCTAGCCTACAACGTTAACCTACTCACTTGAGCTGCAAATCCCTACCAGGCTACAGTATAATTAGCACCTATCTCAGCAGATGTCTTCAGTATGTTTATTGTTGTGCCATATTTTAAATCTAAATTTGTTCATTTCTCTTCCTAAAGCCACTATAAAGCCACTATTTAAAAGGATATTTTCAAAAATGTCTTATGGGGGAGCACGCCCCCAGACCCCCCCTAGTTTTGCTGGGTCACAGGAAAAAGAATAGGTTTTATCTAGGGGCTTAGCAAGACATGTGTAGAATAACGATAGGAGAGAGTGCAGCTGCTAAACTCAGCGCAATACCTATGTCAAATGACACTGTGTCACGCCGAATATCAGAAATGTCTAGTGATATCAAAGAGCAACTAATACACTACATTCAAATCAGACCTTACTATGCACTGCAGCTGGACGAATCAACTGACATCGCTGGACAGGCTCAGTTTCTTATTTACGTCAGGTATGTGCGGGAAAAGGAAATTGAGGAGGCCTCTTCAGACCCGTACAACAGGGGAGGTAATCTGTAATGTTCTTGACTCGTTCATCCAAGACAGTGGTTTGGGCTGGGGAAAGTGTATTGGCCTCTGCACAGATGCAGCGCGGTCGATGACAGGGCGTGAGCGTGGCCTCGTAGCTCGTGTCCAGCAAGTTGCTCCACTTGTGCAATGGACACACTGCATGGTCCATCGCGAGGCACTTGCTGCCAAGAAAATGCCACCGCTCTTCAGCTGCTGTTTACCTTTCAATAATGATAGCAATAATAACACTTATTATTATTATTATGATAATTAATTATTATGATATATGATAATAATATAATAATAATTGGTCAATTTTCATAAATTATAATAATAATAATAATAATAATATAATGATGGTGATAATAATGATGATTATTATAATAAGAAAGCATGCAGGCTCACATAGCTGCTGATATTAATAGCCTACTAATAGGCCTACTACTACTGATCATCATAATAATAATAACAATAATAATAATAAATAGTAAAATAGTAATAATAATTGTCTGTATGGGCCTAACAATAGCCTAACCTTGACATGTCAGGCCTATCAATAACAATATGCTATCTATCTATTTGTCTATCTATCTATCTATCTATATATGGTGGTGTAGTTGAGGGTGGCGGCGGCGGGGGGGTGGATGGGTGAGGGGGCCCAGCTTGCAAAAGTTTGAGAACCCCTGGCCTAGGCCAATTCATACCCCCTCAGGCCAGATTATACCCCCATGATATCAGTAGTGAGTGATATACACAAGAATTACTTAATTTTCCAACATTTTATTGGGGGTTCAGCTTTGTCAGGTAAGTTAAGTGAGAAAGCTAACTGTAATCTTAAAACTCTAAAACATAGACTTTTATTACTTTAACCAGAAAAACAGAAAAAATATTACTACGTCCTGAAACTTCAACTTCTAAGACTAGCAAGTCCTCGCTACAATATAAATGCTCAAAGTTAAACACTGATAACAACATCAAAACATCCACAAAGATCAAAGATTACTACAACACTTCACATAACGACATCACATAACATAATCATTGATAGTTACTAGCTAATTTACCGTAGCATAAATTACAGGGTTGTGCGCTTTCAGGTGCCTCTTGAGGTTTGCTGTGTTCTTCCAACCTATTTTGAAGCAACACCGTTTCTCTCCCGTTATTGAAGTGCTTTGTGTTTTATTTTCTGTCAAGTTATAATAAAAGAGTGTCCAGATATCTATTATTTTTCTTCCAGTACCAGAGTCCAGAGTGCTTGAACTTCAGTCATCATCTAACGTTTGTTAGGATGTCTCTTGCATGTCTGGGCATCTCAGGGAGTGGAGGAGGGATACAGAACCGGGCAACATTCAACCAATGATATTAAGAATGTACTGCACTAGGTGCATGCAAGTTTCGAAAAAATTTCGACCCACACCCATCAATGCGCTAGCATGTTCTAACAACACCCTTACCTCTTTAGATTTTTGGCAAATGTTCTCCTTATGTTAAATATATTTTTTAATGTCAAAATATTGGTTGGAGAAATAGAAGGGGCACAAAAAACTCTGTCCAGCAAAAAAAAAAAAAAAAAAAAATATATATATAATTTGTTTTGCCAGGCACAGTTTTTGGCGCCTCCCTCTAGGTGGCGCTCTAGGCAACTGCCTTTGTCGCCTATAGGAAGGACCGGCCCTGCCTGAAGGGGTATAGTCTGACCTAGGCTATTTTACACCCCCGGGTATAGTTTGGCCTCGGACAGTTTGGCCTGGGCCAAAGTATACCCAGGTTTAATCTGGCCTGGGCCAAAGTATACCCAGGTTTAATCTGGGCGGGGGTTAATTTGGCCTGTTACACCGGTCAAAGTGAGCAACCTTGTCAAGCTTTATGTGCAGTGTTACAAATACTTTCGTAAGCATGGCCGCAGGATGGACGAAGAGGACCGGGAGCTCATGCATCCCTCCCCCTGATTGGACATCGGAAGTGCTTAACTGGGCTCCCCGCGCCCCTACCCTTTGCCTGGCTCTTGATGCTGATTGGCTACACCAGTCATGGACCGGCTTTTAATCCTGCACGTGTTTGGGTCCTTTAGGGCCACTGAGTGACAGCTGTTTGTTTTTAATCCCCTCATATAAATCTCGTTCCCCCACACACAAAGAAAACGTATGTAACAAGAAACAGACATTAAGAGGGAGAGATGACACTTGCCCACCTATACACAGTTACATCTATATTAGGCATCCTAAGCCTGTACATACTGTTAAGGACACTACTACTATGACGGTGGTGTCTCGCCCCTGGAATGGTGTGCAGGTTTGGCCTGCATAGTCGTTACTCTATGTGAGTGTGGACGTGGATGAGTGGACTTCAATATCTAAATATAGACATTTGACAATGTTGCCGTTTGTGTCATTAAGTCTTTGGAGGCGTGTCACACATTGCATGTACACATACACCATTCTCTCTAATGTATATTTACGTAATACTTTTCATTTGGTGTTGTTGGTAAACTGACCTCTTATTTTATCCAGTGTTATGGATGTTGGGAGCAATTTTCAATCCATTATTTATGTTAACAAGAGACTGCAGAGAGCAGTTGTCTTGTCATCTTCAGCTCAGCTGCTCAAAGGCAAGCACCATAAGTGGAGCCTTTATGCTTTCTCTCCCCTCGACACAGACCAGAATGAGTGCCGCAGTGAACATCTCACAGGTAAAATGCTTTTGTTTCAGGACAGACAAAACCTCTTAAAGGTAGTTTTTGAGGTTGGAGCAAGAAAAGATAGAATGTCAGTTTGTGGGTGCCTCTTACACCCCCACTATTTCAGCTTGAGGGTGTAACTGGTTAAGCCTCATCTTGGCAAATAAACTGAATGGAAGAGTGCAGAGAGAGTTCCTTCATCCACACACCTAGGCTTTTGTGGCTAGCCTGCAATACTTCAGCCTCGGATGACACCACTGGGGCCAACTTCAATACAGACCACCGCAGCTCCTGAAAAGGACTCGCCTTCATCAGTGACTCCTTTGGAGAAAATAAAAAGAAAATGTTGCTAAATTTCACACTAGTGAGGTGTAGAATGGATGCCTGGTGCATGGCTACCGAGAGGCTTGGGAATCTGTGAAACAAACTGAATAATGTATGATGACAAGGTGGATAAGAGTTGTTTTGTTTCAGTGCCTATGTTGACTTCTAGTTTGACTGGTTCCCTTACAAAGTGTGAAAGACTATCATCTGCATACCTCACTGTGATAGTTCAGATAGATAGGTCTGTGATACTGTGCCTATCAATAAAACCATTGCACATTTATATTTTCCTTCTACAGTTAATGTTACAATGCTTAATACTAAATGTAGAATGGAGCACTGTCTGCACTGTGTCCACACGAACATTTCACCTTACCCCACAATCACATGTATTCTGAGCAGAAATAGAAACACTTTGGTCTTTCTTCCCTATTGGCCTAAATGTGAATATACCACAACTGGGGTGATATTTCCTAATTTCACCTGCTTAAGATCTTATCCAAACAGTGATATCCACCATATCATGGGATCTAATTCATTGCTGGTTGTTCTGGGAGCCCCTCACTTCAGATACTGCCACAATATGACCACCAGATGTCGCCAAACAGTCTTTCAATGTCTTTTTTCACTGATCAAAGATTCAATAAATCTGCAGGGCGTTGTTGACTATGTTAGTTGGTAGACTGTATAACCAACTGGCAAAAATATACAAAATCCGATTCATAGCTTTCAACATTTACATCGAAGGTAATACAGAACATGAATGTAATGTTTACCAAATGCGTCTCCTCAACACTAAGCTCCTACAATCCAAAAGGAAATCACGCTTGAACTGCAGATTTAGAATGAAGATTCCAGTTTATCCACATGCCTGCTCGCCAACCTTTGTAAATGTATTCCAAACTCTCTATCATTCTAGGAGTGTCTATTTGTTCTGTCAGTTCTTAGGAAAGCCAGGAAATGTGCTTCCCATTATCTTGCATGCTCACAGTTAACTATTTCCTGTTCTGAGTTTGCAGCTGTTCCAAAGAAGAAAAGAGAGACTCTAGCTTCATATTAAGGACTACAGCGTTTCAGAGAAGCACACACTCATACTCAGTATCACATAAACATAAAGTTTTCAGTGCACACAAACACAACTAATGCCATACGCCATGGGAGGGGTAGGATTTTATGGCAGTGACTTTGACCTGCAGGAAAGTAATAAAAACAATGAAACATCCTTGGCCTTTGGTCACTGGGTCTTTCCCACACACTATAAGAAAGAAAGAACAACATTCTAACAGTTTCACACTTACTCACTCTGTACTCAAGACTCAGACATAACGATACATACGTCACAGACTATGCATAGCTTGGGAGTTGAGGGAGTGGCATAGAATCCAAAATGTTTACCAGTCTGAAACATAGGCGTATCCCCAATTGTCTAACTACAAAACAGTGAGGATGTATCTTGTAATATGAGCTATGAGACCAGTACTCCTTTTATTTCCAAATAATCACCTTGTTGTTCCCTCTTTCAGCAGACCATTTCAGCTTTCATGTTTGGCAGAAAGGGTGGGAACTGGCACTCTGGGTTCTTTCTAAGTGTTGATCTTTTGGCTGCAGACAGACAGAAGAAGCTACTGCTGCTTAATGAGAGGGGTATTATCATGACCACTCACTGAATATAGCTTTTCGTTGATTTAAATTAATTTAAGACGGGAAGAAATTTCAATGACTGGACAAGAACGGTGTCAGTAAGGGAGATTATTTGAAGTGCTGAGTTGGCAGAACATTCCAGATGGAGAATAATTTTAGAAGAACTTCATTAATTTGACTGTTTATGGTGACTATATGAAAATCATCCCTTAGAAAAGGGTAAATGACAGATGAATGTAGTCAAATACAGAGCGATCCCTAACTGAGTAACGCTCATTGCACAAGACTGTGGGGTAACACTAAGGCTCACCTTTCAGCACAACATTCAACCGAGCATTTAGTGGGCTTGTGGATGTCCTTGCATAGCCCAGGCAAGGTCTTAACATGAATTCCATCGAGTATGTAGGGACAGACCTGAAGATGACTAAGCACACACACACTCTCCATCCAATGTGAGGTTTTGCTTTTCAGAATGGACGAAACTGCTAAAATCCAGGCACCCATGGAGACAAAGACATAATGATTGCTGCCAAACCTGATGTGCTATAGATGCAGGGTATAGATATATTATATTTCTATTTTATACAAACAAAAACAATTGAAAGGAAATGTACCACACTGTAAAGTGAGATGTGGAGGCACAACTTTCCAACGCCATTATAGTCCCTATTTCACACCTTACTGTCTTCTGTCTGCTAGCATATGATACATTGTGTCAAAGCTGGTAGTTCTGAGAAACAAATGTTTGCAAGACAGGGGGAGAACAGGCTATGGTTTTCTACGATTCTCCAGCTCAAACAGGGTGAGGTACCTTAGAGAATAGATTCCTGTTCCTCTTGTATTCCATCTGTATTGTTTGTTTCCAATGGCACAGCCTATTCACTAAGTAGTTTCACCCGGTCAGTCACATAAATACCATAGTCATGCAGTTATCAGGAGGATCCCATTACCTCCATGTCTCTGTCAGTCAGTCTCAACAATTCTATTTTTATTTGTGTATTATGAGAAACAACTTCTTAAAGTGCATTCTTTGTCCTTGCAAGCTCAGCCATTAAAGTACATTTGCAGATATTTGGTAATCATGGTGTTTTTGAGGGTTTTTTGTCATTGATACTGAACAAAACAGCTTAATCCTCATCACAACAGGCTGGGCTCCTGGCTCCTCCCGCCTCAGCAGGTGAAAATATACAAGAACAGATTTTGTAGTACAGGGTTGTAGACTACAAATTATATGACCTGAAAGTCATCTGTAGTGTGATTAATGAATAGCTTACATCTTAACAAGTAAATTACATGGGCTGGAAAGCTTTGGGCTTTATTCCAACTACTCCCACGTCTTGTCACCCATAGTTGCACACACTCACCTGACTCTTAAATTACCCTGAGCGCAAAGCTCGCGCAGGAATGCATCCTGCTTCTTGAGTGGGAGGGGCTGAGAGACGAACCGCTTCTACAGAAGGATCAAACGGCAAGCGTCGTCTCTTCAACCTAGCAAGTGAAGGGCACTGTCTGTCAAATAGGCTACGGGAGTTCGGTGTCTTTGACACGGGAGAGAGAGGGGGACAGAACCATGAAAGAAGCGGAGAAGGGCAATGATGCAGGTGGAGGAGGTAAAGATGGAACCAGAAAATCAGAAAAGGATCAGGTAGGTCATAAATGTTGATGCTGACGTTGAGATGGAATTACTAATGTAGGCTACATGCCCAATGCTGGTTTAAAATAGCCAAATGTTTATTTTATGATTTTCATGATAATTGCTGTATTGCCTAAATCTCGCAACTCCACTTACTGCATGCATACAATTAGCATAACCCATGCTAAAATCCTGCCGACAGTAGTCCACTTTTGGAACACTCTGCTCGACTGTTCCAGGTGTGCAAGTTAAGACTTGTGTGGCACAGGTTCCCATGTTAGTCCTAAAGGTTATAGCCTATAAATTGTCCAGCCGCAGATGCCCTTATTTTTGTCAGCATAGACTGTAGCCCCGGCTCTGTTTTTATGGTTTTAAAAACCGAATCCATTATTTCTTACTAGTAGGCTGTCACACTGTGCTAGTACAACACAGTTCAAATTTTATTTGAGATGAAAAGTAGATTTTAAGATTAGTTTAATATTACAATACTGTAAACTACAAATATAGCGTCCTGCGATACGTAGGCCTATAGCCTACGTAGGCTATAGGCCACAAATAACCAGCTAGAGAAAGGCAGTTCAGTGAAAGAGTTGTCAATGATCAATGCTACCTATGTCATAAATGGACGTGTTATGGCTACTTCTGACAGACCATCAGGGAGCTGGTTGTTTTCAAAACACAGAACTCTCGTGACCAATACAGCCGGTGTTCGTGACCAATTGCACTCCGCCCTCAAACTTTAAGGCTGGAGCGCACAGTGCGAATTTGGTTAAGCGCGAGTGGCACGGGGAAGAGGTTGATTTACATCAACACTACTTGCCATTCATTTGTTTAACGCTACTTGCTACGATTATTTATTTCACGTTTTGACACGGTATCAGACTTTGCATATATGACCGAAAGTTTTGCCCAGAGAGATTTAAACCTCCCGTGAGTTGCCTGTTTATCGGTGTACAGTCAGCTCATGTTGTTTAACAGAACGCTATCTCCGTCTGTTTACCCAAACAAACCTGCAAGGAGGTAGAGAGAGAAAACAGAGAAAGAGAGAGAGCCTGACAGTTGACTATTGAGCGTGTGACGAATTGATCGCTTCAGTGTTTAATTCAGTAGCTATACCGCACTGCATTCCTGTCATTCCAGTCTCTCCGGGTGTACTCCGGCGGAGATTATACCCGCTCCAGTCTGTAATGTCAACAACTCTGAATCTCTGTGGTTCCTTGGAACCCCAGGTCATAGTCAGTTGGCCCCACTATTACTGTGTTGCCACCGAAATCCAGATACAAGGAGGCACTGCTAAATATGTTCTGTATTCTTGAGTAATCCGTGTCACTTCAAATATGCCTGTGACTGATTTACAATGGGTAAATGTTGTGCCCCTATCCAATGAAGCTGCCCCTTGTGTTTTCTTATCAATGTACAAGGTCAGTGCTTGGCTGTCATGAGGTCATGTTTTAGGGCTATTCCGTGTCAATTTAACCAGTTTTCCCTCAACAACAGTTTCACCAAAAAGTAAGACATTTTTATGGCAAGTTGGCCTTTAGGAGCTGCATGACCCTAGCTCATTACGACTCATTTGTGGAGTAGCACCACCTAGTAAATAATAATGTTAAATGCCAAAATCTAGCAGTTACTTGCCAATATCTTGCGATAAAAAGGTTAAAAGTTTATGAAATGTGACATCCTGCATTGCTACCACATTTTTTGGACACTTGTTAAATTTCGTCCAGAGGAGACACTGCAACTGACAAATTTCAACATCTCAAGAACAACTTAAGCTAAAATTTGGAAATGTGCTTATACTATGGTCATTCAAAATTCAGCAGCTAATACACAGTTGTGTGAATGAACAATGTTGATGGAATTGTGTAGGCTCATTAATAATGGCATGTAGAAGCTATTTACCCAATTTCAAACAAATGATCCATGTTGTTCCAAGATGTTGCTACAACAAGTTACATAATGTTTTCCTATGTTCCTCTGACATGGTTTGGTCTATCTTCAAAATTAATTTAGACTTTAAAACCTTACAGAACATTTACAAAATTATTCAATCTTTCACTTCTTGGGGCAAATTGTGCTTGGAGTCTGATGACTGCTGCCTTTTTAAATCTATGATAACATACCCCTGTCCTGCATGTGCACAGCTGGTCATATAGTGTTACTGCTTCACACCCTTTTTGAATACAGCTGGCACAATCACAAAGCATAGTTCCTTACATTTTTGGAAACCTAGGGATCTTTCTCATTCAGTGTTGTTTCAGGGAGTCAAATTGTGGGAAACCTAAGTAACTGCACTTTACTTTAAAACTACTATACAGAGTTTTTGATCTATGACTTCATGATCAATCCCTGAAAAACCTGTTGCATGCATCTGACACATCTTCTGCCCTCTTGTGGATTATCTGTGCACTGTTGGCAGTAGTGGGCCTTTGAATGCTGTATCCCAAATGTCTGCCTTCATGTAGGCTCACAAGGATTTGCAGGGAAGTCTTTGGAATTTAAAAAAAATCTATTGTAAGAATAACATTTATATTTCAATAATATAAATGATTGTAATACATTGTAATAAATGTAATAATTGTAATAAATGTACTATGTTGAAGCAGCTTATAATTGCTTAACATTTCCTACAAAGCGTGTTGAAATTGTGTGTATCAAATATGATACAGAAGGTGTTTAACAAGTATGAAATATGTACAAGTATTTAAGATAATTCATCTGTAAATCCCTACGTTGTTTATGTATTTCAATTCATGTTACTGACAGAAAAATCATATCTCAGAAACTCTTTTTAAAATAAAAATGTATAAAATAAAAATGTGTGTGATCAATAAATTACCACAAAGGTACCACATGTATCAAATATGATACAAAGAAACATCATATATGTAAATGACTACGTTTGGGGTTGTTTTGTTTTTTGTCAATAGGTCCAATAAACACTTTAACTTAAAAAAATATATTTTTCTGGCTAATGTTGAGTGTGTCAGTCTGTTATATACATTACATATATATTACACTGTTAATTCTTGCACATTCTTTCATTTTTTTATGCAGTGGTCTTATTACGCACCACTATGCGTTACAGCTAGTTTAAGTGACAGACACCTTTTCACCTAAATTATAGAGCAAGTTTAGGGGGTTCATAAAGCTACTAAAGCTAATAAAACACATTGTGACATATCTTGAGTTTTCTTTCCAGAATTTTAAATATGGTCGTCTTTGTTGATATCCTATTTATATCTACTTTATCTGAAGTCAGACCTTGCTAGCTTCATGGATTTGTCTACTGCTAATGGTCATGGTGGAAGCCCCAGAAGTGTTTGAACTCCAAATGTATCAAACAGTTAGAGCACATCTAACTTAATGTGTCTAATTTATGTATTACTGTGTTCCCTCCAGAGCTGGGTTCCAAAGATCATTAAGAAGAGAGTGTGCACAGCATTTGTGGAAGACTCCTTCAGGTACAGCCTGTTTCAGTTGTCTGATATTTGTCTTTATGTGCACTCACATACACTGATTATGCTTCAGAGCTGGAGTGCTTTAACCCAAACCCTTTGTGTTTTTAAAGATGGTATACCCATGTGGAAAGGCATTCTTTCAACCTTCGTCTCATAGGGCTGATCCAGCTTTGACAGGGTCAAAAAGAATAGCCAGTGACATGTATTTACTTTAATTGATACCGATTCATCAATACCTTCACTGTACTATTGGCTATGTGGATTATAACATTTAATAAACAAAATAAGTCACTGATGTAATAACTTAAGTATCTATCTATCGATTAAAGAATAATTTGTTTTTGTGTTACCATTCCTTCTACACAGAAGCACAGCAGCTAGTATATGATGGGAATTATTTATATATCCCAAATATATCGGAGACTCAGTCAGAGTGATGAATAACCAAGTCCAGGTTAATTATTTCAATGATGTACACCAGAGGAGGAGAGAAAATAGATTTCACTGAGTGTGTTCCACCTAAGGCCCCGTGCACACAGAGTCTAGTTTGCCTGAACCCGGAGAGAAATGTCTCCAGATAGCCCTATCGTGCACACGAACCCACTGTATCCCCACACTGTATCCGCACTCCTTTGAATCGGGGGTCCAAAGTGAGTAAACTCGAATCTGTTCGCGGGTTGGTGTTCGTGCGCACGCCCTACCCTTTCTAATCTGATGATGTCATTGCCCCACGTGATCGCCTCACAACCTCAGGCTGAACCCTTATTAACCCCACTGCTTCACTTCATAACAGCAACAACATAAACTAAATGTATGACGTGGCTCCTTTTTCGTGACTTACACTTTTCTACTGTGCTTAGTTGTTTGTATTGGGATAGTGTGCTGCTCTACCTACCTACATGTGGATAGTTTTTCGTGGTCTTACTTAGCCAGTTGGACGTCATTTTAGAGACCAGCCAGAACAACGGACACCACCGGCATTATTTAATAACTGAATGGGTTGCCATGGCGCGGCGAGTGAGGCAGCCTGTCGTAGCAGCTTAAAAAAAAAATCTTCCCATTACCTTGCTGCTATTACACGTGAATTTCCCTAACGGGATTAATACAAGTTTATCTATCTATCTATCTAAATCGATGTTGTTAGGAAAGGGATGACATTAACAAGCCACACTTTAATCTATCACTGTTTAATCTATTTGCATCAGACAATTTTACAAAACCGGGTTTTAAAAGTGTCAGCAATAGCCTATGTGAGCAAATCTGACGTGAAAAGATTTGTATTATAGACGGAAGTTTCAAAACGGTCTGTAATAAAGATGAATGTTAGGTTAGCTTTAGTCCTGTCAGACAACAATAGCGATAGCTACTAGCTAGCGTTAACATTACTTCAGAGGTACAGTACGTAAAGGACAAAGCCCTCAACAATAGCCTACATTTGTTGTTAGTAATAAAACCATGGCATTGGAAGCAAATAAACCAGGGAACATCCAGGATCCACACCACTTGCATTGTGGTCTCTCGTGCTCAAGCTCAGCATCTTCATAAAGCACAGGCATTTAAACAACTCAGACATGTCATGTTGCACATTGCTTTGTTGCACTGTTCTAACTTTTTATTATCAATAACAAATATAATTATTTTCGCCTAACCTACAGTCTGCTCTGACCACTGATTTTATAAACCACCATAATGTGTTACTGTGCAGATTAAATGTAGGCTATGCGGCTAGGCTAAACGTTGCTAGTTGGAGTTCGACTACTGTCATATGTCACTTTATTAGCATGCTCCTGTCTTCTTCTCCGTTTTCTTCGGTTGTTGGTAGCACCGTTAAAGCGCCACCAACAGGCGTGGGGGATGTACTACAGCGGATTCAATCGGATTCGCTGGGTTCATGTGCACGTAAATATCTCTTTACCCGGCTCTGTGTGCACGCGATTAAAAAGTGGATCTGTGTGAAAAATGAATCCGGGTTCAGGCAAACTAGACTCCGTGTGCACGGGGCCTAAATCTCTTTCACTGACTGTCTCTTGGGAAATCACAGTCTTTTAACTCTTGGAAAGCAAGGGGGGGTGGATACCTAAATGCAAATTATTATCTGTCTCTGGTCAGGGAGGAAGCTTTGAGGGCTTTCTCACACCTCATGTAGGCCAGGAACAGAATACACATGAGAAGTTTTTACAACTTCCATGTTCTTCAAATAACACTACAAGTTACCACTAGGAATGAGATATATTGAATTATTGACTATGGAATATATTTAATAAACTAACTCTTAAATCCTAGTGCCTTCACTGGTGGCTTCACCTCTCATTGACCTTCACGTTGCATGTATAAGGTATTGTGGCTCAAAGTGCAAGGCAAGCCTGATGACCTTATCGGAAATTGCGAACAATGCTTAAGTCATTAGATCCATATCAGAGCAAGCAGAACTGATGTTAATACTAGTATACCAAAAGGCAGGGCTTGTTGTCTTTGTTGTTGCTGTTGTTGTTGTAAGCAGCAGAAGCAGTGGTCATTTTTTTCTTGTTTTTGCTGTTGTGATCTCAAGACACCAGGCCCAAATTCCTGCTATTTATTTAGGAATTTCAATAGGCCCACGGCCACATCATTAATCCTAGTCTCAGCTCATCTCTTTCTCCCTCTCTCTGTGTGTTCTCTCAGCAATGGGGCTCTTTGTCAGTGTGGCGGGACGCGAGAGATGCATAGCTCCATCGCCACAGGGGATTATTTTGGGGCTGCCATCGTGAGCCAGTGGGCCAGCGCCCAGCATTCCTCTGAATACCCCACAGATGCTTTTGGGGAGCTGGAGTTCGCTGGGGCTGGCAGAAGACACAGTAATGTGGGTACCCTCTGACCTCCAGAGCTTCCTGCTTCTCAGCCTTCGCTCTTTGAGTCAGTCAGAAGAGTTCTTCCAGATGTTTGTCTTTTTACGTCAGTGTTGTACCCAACTGTTGTCACTGTTGTACCCAATATTACTTCATCCTATTTCTTTTTCTTTAATCTCTTTCCATTCATGGGTCAGAGACTATCTTTACATGCATGCCAGATGTTTGTGAGCCTGAATAAAGATGCAGATGTGTTTTTCACCTCTTATCTTGTATAAAGGTATTATACCTGTCTACTTAAACCTCCTATGTACGATTGCCTTCTGTTTTTGCCTCCTTGCACTTACTAACCTCAGTCCTTTCAACATTATGTCTCCACAGATATGAGTGAATAGAGGCTTGTATTGCTCTTATTTCCAGCCTCTGGCCTTTTTTGATGAACTCACAGGACAACTCACAGATGAATAGGGACCATGAGTAGCCATCATGTGATCGCTCACTGACTATTTAGGGCTGTGATCAAGCTTTGTGCTTATAGTAAAACGAATTACACAGAGAGCAGCAGGGACTAACACTGTTATTTCTAATCTCCTCTCAGTAGAACCATACCAGCCGACATGTAGTGTAATGCTGTCTTTATCTCTATGGATCAAGTGTGTAATGAAGAAAATGTTCTGGGTATTTACGTCTCCTCTCCCGTCCCGCTTCCCAGTTCCTGCGCCTGTCGTGTGACACAGCCCCTCAGATTGTGTACACGCTGATGACAGCCCACTGGGGGGTGCCAGCCCCCAACCTGGTGGTGTCTGTAGTGGGGGGCGAGGGCAAGGAGGTGGCCAAGCCCTGGGTGAGGGAGGTCCTCCGGCAGGGCCTGGTGCGGGCTGCACAAAGCACAGGTACATTGTGGGAGTTTGTTTTGTGTTGTCTGGTTCGGAGGGATTTGACAAGGGTGACACTCTGTTCCTATCACTGTAGGACACTTGTCTTTTCTCAGCTCCACGTCCCTTGTGTATTCTGTGTAAATAGAGTGGTGTCATCATAACACACAATCTTCCTCTGTATTGCTCTCTCTCTCTCTCTCTCTCAGGAGCGTGGATATTGGCTGGGGGCCTTAGGGAAGGCGTTGGGCGTTGTATTGGGGAGGCAGTGAGGGATCATGGGACAGCGGCCTCCTCTGTATCCCAGAACAAGGTCATTGCTCTGGGTGTGGCACCTTGGGGCCTTGTGCACAACCGCCAGCAGCTTATCAATCCACAGGTGAGATATATTCTCACAATACTCCTTCCCCATGCATGAGTTCACACGCACACACACACACACACACACTCACACGCGCACATACCAACAGACAAACTGGCTTTAATTGCGAACATTGTCAGGAATTCAAACGAGGACCCAAGCGCAGATCGGTTGAAGCAAGATTTATTCCACAAAAGCACAGAAGAACCAAAAAGCCAAACACAAAAAACAGGGCACACGACCACTGTAGGCATCCACGCCGAAAAACACAAAAAAGCTTCTCTAAAAAAAGGCTGAGTATCTTTCCAAGAAACTTAAGCAGGCAGGTTACACTTTCGAAACACGGACAACTCACAGAACAGGGTAGCGTAATGAACAGCCACAGGTGCATCCACCTAGTGCACAGGTAGCACAACAGTTGCGACAATCTGACAGGGAACATGAGGCAAGACAGGCTTTAATAGGCAGGGTAATCATTGGGAACAGGTGAGGAGCAGAACAGGCGGGAAACATAACAAAGACAGGACAAGGGGCAGAGCACACGGTAGCACATGGCTACCAAAACACAGGCACATGGCTACCACAACAAAAACACAAGATATGTCACACACAGAATCAGACGAGTCCAAATACTGACAGTACCCTCCCCTCAACGTGCATATGTACTTCATGCATAACTTTTGGTTGACATCATATGCTTATGTTCTCTCTCTTTCTCTTATTTTCTTTCTCTCTGTCTTTCGTTCTGTCTTTCTCCCTCCTTTCTTAGGGAAGTTTCCCTGCACGGTATTATGTTCAGAATACTTCTCGAGATTCCCGATGTCTGGATAATAACTACCAGGCCTTCCTCCTGGTGGATGATGGTAGTGTAGGCCGCAGAGGAGGGGAGATGGGGTTCAGAGCTAACTTAGAGGACTACATATCCCATCAGCGCACTGGCATCTGGGGTGAGAGTCTTTTGATTGTTGACATTATTGGATAAATTGTATAACAGGTAAGATAGCGTAAGCTACCCTCTGCTGGTCATTTTTATACTTGCACTTTTCATGACTAGTTGATCATACCGTGCATGTCACCGCAGTGGTTCAAAATGTAGAAGTTCAAAACAAAACAAAGTATACATTTTTTTTTAGATCTCAGATATACTGTAATTCACCATTTTGCTTTGCATTACTGATCATTTTGAATTATCTGGTTTGAATGATCTGGTGACACAAATTAGCAAGATAAAGTAGTGAGTGTTCAGTGATGAGCGGCTCTTGAGTCCGATGATTTGGTCCCTCACAGGCAGTGGCAGTATTGAGATTCCAGTCTTGTGTATGTTAATATCCGGAGACGTCTCCATGCTAGAGGTAACTTTTCATAATCTTTGATCACAGTGTACCAGTGTACCAGTGTACCAGCGTCCTCGTATGTTTCCTGTTATTTCTATGTCTTTCTGACTTTAGAAAATAAAGAACATATGTGTTAGATGAGTAATCATTTAAAATTATTCAATGAAGTAATACAATGTCTCTGACTTTTACACAATTCCGATACAGTTGCTGTTCTGTTACTGAGTGTATATGTAATCAGATTAAGGGGATGTACGCCTACATATGTATCATTCAACCTGGCCATATCCTGAGATGTGAACCTCTCAGAGATATCTCTCTCCCACACAGAGGGTGGATCTGTCCCTGCGTAAGGCCACACCGTGGCTGGTTCTGAAGGGTTCTGGCCCTGCAGCCGACCTGATCTGTGAGCTCCTGGATGAGCTGTCAGCGATGCCCAAGAGCCCCACCTCACCCCCTGCAGACGGGGAGGGCGTAGATGGCCCCAACATGGAGCAAAGGGAGCGGGTGCGGGACCGGATCAGCAAGGCCTTCCCTGGCGAGGCTGACCTGGAGAAATTAGTGGACCGGGTAAGGTTAACACACCCTTCTGTGTGTCAGAGAATGCTGGCTGCTCGTACATGAGTACATTTTACATTTTTGTACATTGTACATTTTTGTGGACTTTGTTTGAACCCTTTTGTCTCTTCATCAGTGTCTTCTTCTCTTCCCTCTCTTACTCTCTCTCTCTCTCTCTCTAGGCTCTCAGCATTTACCAGAACAGGGACCTGATCACTGTGTTCCACGGGGAACAGGAAGGGGCAGATGACTTTGACACAGTCTTACTGAAGGCCTTGGTCAGAGGTATCAGTTACACGTTGCCATTGATAATTAGGGTGATAGAATGTGTGTGTGTGGGGGGGGAGGGTGAAGAAATGAAGACAGAGGAGAAAAGATGTGCACTGTAAATATAAGTATAATATGAGAGAACGTGATGAGAGAGGGAGTGGGGATTAAGATCGAGAAAGACTTTCTCACAATCCCAGATGTCAGAGGAAACTTTTTAAGACTAAAAGACATTAAGAGAGGAGGATGGAGAGAAAAAGCAGAAAAGAAAAAGTCTCATTTACTAAATCACTTGTTTTATGTAGCCATCAATTATTAAATCATTATTCATTCCAAATGTGTTTGTGAAATGGCATTCAGCCAGCAAGCGCGTGTCCAGTGACGCCAGTGAGAACATTGAGGAGCTGAAGTTGGCCGTAGCCTGGAACAGAGTGGACATCGCCAAGAGCGAGCTCTTCAATGGGGACATCCAGTGGCGGGTGAGTGTATGACCACCACGGCCCTCTCAGCCATAACACAGCTTCTTTCAAACACCCCTCCTGATCTTTATTCCTGCCTTCGCCCCTCAGTACGAAGACTTGGAAGACTCCATGACGGACGCGCTGGTGAACGACAAGCCTCAGTTTGTGCGTCTCTTCACGGAGAACGGCCTGAACATCCTGGACTACCTGACCAATCAGCGCTTGGAGAGCCTGTACAGCTCGCTGTCAGACAGCTCGCTGGTCTACACCCTGCTGCAGCGTATGCTCAGTGAGCGACAGGGGGTAGCCTCCAACCTCGCCCCCGTGCCAGCCCCTGATCCCAGCACCCCCCCTAAGAGCCCCATCACCGACCCCTGCTTAGCTAACGAGCTCAGCCTCTATGAGGTAAGAGTTCAAAGGGCGCACATCACAAAGGGTCAGGAGTGAATGCTCTGAAAACAATTGGGGCTTGCACTAACATCATTTCAAAGCAGTAATAATCTGTATAATTGCATGAAAGAGGTTTGCTTTTAATGTCTTATGTGACTGAGACCTTGATAGTGGTTGTCTGATTGTCAGTTAAAACTACAGTGATGATGTGATTTACCACCATGCATTTTTAGCTTTTTAGTCACAATGCCATGTTGTTTCAGGTATCACGAGTATTGTGGGAGATACTGGGAGATGTTTGTCAGCCCTTCTATTTTGGTCCACTGCGTTTGGATCATGGTACTAGCACAAGAAAAGCACTGAAGGTATGGCCCATACTTACCAGCATCATGTACAGACTGTGGAAACATCTGCAACCAAGAGCACTGTTGATCAATAGGGCCTTTAGATTTGTCTGTGTCAGTCGGAGCAATAGTTACCAGCCAATTATGGGTTTGTCACGGCACCTAGGACTATGGCTGATGTATTCTCACATGTCAGTAAAGATGACGAAAGCCTGTGTAATGACAATATGACACATACATCTATATTAAACAAGTCAGTGCGTACAGTAAATGTAGATCCACATCTCACAAAGCTACGTTATGATTAACCTATTACTTGATATTTGACTTGGTAGAGTATGTTTGTCTGACTGTCTCCCTCTCTGTTTCCCTTGTCTCTCCCTGTTCCTCTATCCTTCCTTTCTCTTGTTCAGCAAGTGAATAAGCTGTTGCTGGGGGAGTGTTCATACAAAGACCAGCGCTGTCTCTCTCCCTGGGCATCCCTCTTTATCTGGGCCGTCCTGCAGAACCGCAGTGAAATGGCCATCTTCTTCTGGGAGATGGTACAAGCCCCCTCTCCTCTGACATCTACATTGAGGCCAGTGGCCGAGTCCTTTTGCCTTCAAATGTGTGTTTGCCCTGCCTTTATTTTGCCTCTCTCTTTCTCTTTCTCTCAGGCAGGAGAGTCTGTCCTTAGTGCTCTCAGTGGTTGTAAGATACTGAGAGAGTTGTCTAAGATGGAGAATGAGACCGAGTCAAAGTTGGCCATGAAGGAGCTCGCCCAGCGCTTTGAGAACCTGGCACACGGTGAGAGGAGCACGGGAATGATGAAAAATAATGTAATATTGGCTTTCGAACGACTCTTGAGTGACAGTTGCTATACCAACGCTAGCATTACGTCACCCGGGCTCTTTTTGGATTTACCCCAGAACATCTTGCATTATACTTTCATAATCATCATCATCATTGTTTATTCAGGGAGAATTGACTGAGCACAGGGCTCTTTTGCAGCAATGCCCTGATTGAGGCTACATAGTACAGAAGAACAATAAATAAACAAACCATAACAAAACAAAACAGACAAAATAAATAAACAAAACACATTAAACAACTCAGAAATTAAGTATATATATATATATATATATATATATATAAAATATATAAACAGCATTGAGGCACATCCTTAGCATCTAAAAGGCTCTTAAATTGGTTGACAGGCAAATACTTGGTTCATTTCAACTCCACTTGAACAGTGTTCCATTTATGGGAAGCAAAGAACTTGAAAGCTATTTTACATGTATTAGTTTTTGTAAGGGGGATTTCAAGGGAGATGAGGCTCTGTGACCGTATGTTATGACAGATGGATTTTAATTTTAAAAGTGACATGAGATAATTAGGCAGTTTTCCCACTAAGGCTTTATGAACAAATAAAAGAGTGTTTTTCACTTTGCTACCTGAGACCAGCTTGCCTGTATTTTACCTGCAATAAACCAAGCAAACAACCATGTGCTTGATGTTTGACTGTGTTAGGAAAGTTGTTGACTCACTAGTTTGTTATAGTGTCAAAGTAAGCACATTTCAACAGGTTTCGCCGCTAGCATCTCGTTAGCGATTAGCAATTCCTCCGTTGGCTGCTTTAAGAAGGTCCTTAATGTGTTGTGATTAATAGACATATCCGACGGCACCCACAATTACAATTTCACAAAACAGGGAATTGTTTGCACCACATAGAGCAGGGGTTTTCAACTGGTTTTGTCCCAGGGACCACCATTCTGACTAGAAAGTAATCCGTGGCCCACTGATGTGCCTGCGCGAGCGTGCGTGCGTGCGTGTGTGTGTGTGTAGAGAGAGGGGAGACCTATCAGTGTGATATCTGGGCATGGTGAAGTCCACACAGTCTGTCTATTCCTGGCGAAATGGTAGACAGCAACAGTCTCATATCATTCTCTGGTGCAAGCCTTGCCCTGTACTTATTCTTCAAGTACGCCAGTGTAAAAAAGTAGTTGGAAAGGGCAAAAGACACCTCATTGCTTTTGCAGCAAGCTCTGGAAATTCTATCTGACAACTTATCCAGAACTTTAGTCATATGAAAATTAGGGGTGGGGGAAAAAATCGATTCTTCGATTTATCTCGATTATCTCTAGAACGATTCTGTTTCGATTCAGAAAAGTTCATAATCGATTTATTAAAAAAAAAAAAAATTGATTTTTTTTTTTTTTTTTTTACACATCCGTTTTGTGTTGAAATGCAAACTGCATCGATTATTGCATTGTTCATAGAAAGTCATAATTGTGACAAGGAAAAGCTTTTTCTCTAATTAAAAAAATAGAGAAGGTAATTCATCTGTTGATTTTCTTTAATTATCAAACACAAAGTAGAAAGTGATTTGAGACTCTGAGTAGCAAACTCAAATGTTTTAAAAATTGAGATGCATCGATAATCGTTTTATCGGTTTAGAATTGATAATCGATAATCGGTTTAGTATCGATAATCGGTTTAGAATCGAATCGTTGACCTCTGAATCGGAATCGAATCGTGAGGTGCCAAGAGATTCCCACCCCTAATGAAAATCACGCAACATCTGTTGCATGTACTCAATAGGCTTGGCATTCAAGAAAACGTGAAGCGTCTCCATATGCCGCAATAGTTTCAAGGCCTTCATGGCTTCATTTGACAGTAATGTTGAACACACGAAACACAGTGGTACCTCCTCTCCTGCTCTGTCTGTCGTCACTGTAAATCTTGTGATTTGATGTATTCCTCATTGTGTTTTCTTTTTCTTTTTTTACTTTGTTTCCCTGTATCCTGTGAAGGTGTAGCTTTGTTGGAAGCCTGTCCTTGCCCCTCTATCGTGGCAGCCTGTCCCTCCGTCATGGCAGTCTGTCCCTCTCCTCACTAAACACTGCACCATTGGTGCTTCTGACCAGCTAACTCGACATTGGAACGAAATGTTAGCTAAGGGCAGTAGATAACTTCAGTCGTTCACCAAAAGTATTACTTTTTCGACTAAACTTCAAAAGTACACCTAGGCTATGCTTTACCGCAGATGCTTGTCAACTTCGTGCGCCAGACTGTACGTTATGAATAATATGCGTATGGTGTGACATTAGGGATGCAATGCATTACCATTAGCAAATCACAGGCTATCATAGACTGGATAGGTGCAAGGCTACATTCTGTCAGCGTGAATCTGCTTTAGACATATTTTTCTTATTCTAGATATTTTTCACAATATGCAAGTGTAATCTGGAAATGTGTTGAAATATAAAAGCGAATTTATTAAAAAAAATGGGGAACTGATAGGCTCATGTCGCGGACCCCCTGCAATGCCGTCGCGGACCACCAGGGGGCCGCGGACCCCCGGTTGAAAACCCCTGACATAGAGCACAACGGGAGGAATTGCTAATCGCTAACGAGATACTAGCTAAACCTCATGGCTAAACCATTTGAAATTTGCTTCCTTACAGGATACCGCCAGGTGTAGCTAAAACGGAATACTTCATAGTTTAGGCACAATTAAGGTGTAGCTAAAACGGAATACGTCATAGTTTAGGCACAATATTAAGCGACTAAAAAGTAGCTGATGGCTTTCGAACGACTCTTGAGACTGATAGCCAAAAAGTTCCCGGGTTAGGTAGTGTCCGGGTTACGTAATGCTAGCGTTGGTATAGCAACTGTCACTCGTTCAAAAGCCAATATTACGTCACCCGGACTCTTTTTTGCGCCCGGTCACTTTTTGCCATGACACATACAAAAAATGACTTTTTTGTACACCACTGACCTCCAGGCAGAGCTCAGGTAGTAGGGGTACACCACTGACCTCCAGGCAGAGCTCAGGGAATGGCATCTACCTGTGGCTTAGTAACCAACCCATTTCAAGTGCCACACATTAGTGTGTCCTGGGATGCATGGAGGGATCTTTTGCCATATTTTTGGGTGCGGTCACCAACAATTTAAATCTAAATGTAAACTAAAACTTGAGTAGTTTGGCTAGTCTGCTAGTAGATGCCTGAGTTTTGGAAAAAAAAAACATCAGACAGTGCAAAGCAAAGGTAACCTCTCCCTGAGCTGCCTAAACTGAGACTCACATATTTCATGCCAATAGGTTATGAGTTTTAAGTAAGGCTTAAATTACAGACAGGGCATCCTGGCTAGCCTTTGTTGTTTATGGCATCCCTGAAACAGCTTAGCTAACTATCAGTTGTTAAGGGTTCCTCTGTTTAAAGCAGGGGTGTCAAACTCATTTTAGTTAAGGGGCCACATACTGCCCACTTTGATCTCAAGTGGGCCAGACCAGTCAAATCAAAGCATAATAACGCATACATAATGACAATATTTCATTGGAGAAGGTTTTTGGATGATACACCCTATTTTAAGGTCTTTCTACAATAAACTAGAAACATAAAGACCAAAAACTCAGACATCAGCCCACTGTTTATCTGCCGGGGCTCTCCTCTGCAGATTCCCTCGCTTTGTGACGCGTTTGACGTCAAGCGCGTCACAAAGCGAGCAGCGAGCGCTGCGGCCTGTCGCAATGAGCACTTCTGCCTCCGGAGCAGACATCGCATTTAAGCTGTTTTTGAAGCAATTACTGGAGCGATAAAAAAAATTACAAAACGTTTGTACTCATAAACCTACATATTCTTAAGAGACATTCTGATTCACAATCCTTGACATTTATTAAGAAAAACAAGTGCAATTTCACAAATAATGTGCTTCAGTTTATCATTTACACATGTGCAGGCGGGCCGAGCTGGACCCCCTGGTGGGCCGGATCCGGCCTGCGGGCCGCATGTTTGACACCCCTGGTTTAAAGTAAGAGTGTATCATGTTGGCTGGCCTCGGGCCAGAACTCCAAGGACTCTTTGTGCTACTCACCCCACAATTCTGACACGGATTTGAGGGGTTAAATACAGAGTTAATGAAGGAGAGATAGAGTAATTCACTTGTGTTCAGTGAGTTCAGTGTTCATGTGTGTAACTTGTTGCTGTAACTGGTTTTGTCTGTGTTTTTTTTTTTTACAGATGTGTTTAGTGAGTGCTATAAGAGCAGTGAGAGTCGCTCCTTCTCGCTGCTCATCAGGAAGTCTCCAGTGTGGGCCGGGAGCACGTGTTTGCAGATGGCCATTGCAGCTGATGCCCGACTCTTCTTCAGCCATGATGGTGTTCAGGTGAGGCTCCACACACACACACAACACACTGTTCTCATCCCAATACTCCACAAACCTCCTTCACAAAAGTGTGCCTTGAACCCCTGGTGCCTGTTACATGACCGATCGATAACACTATGCACCTTCCCCAATGCCTACCAGTGCCTTACTCCCACATGCTTGCCAATACCCCAGTATTCAGACCACCAACTCTGCCATCTTCCGATTTCTCTGTAGTTTGTCACTTCACCCATCACCTTCCCATGTGATACCTTGCAGTAGATGAGTTAGACATGACTTGTCAAATCTGCCTGAGCCTGTTAATAAATCTCTTACACACACTCTCTCTCTCTCTCTCTCTCTCTCTATCTCTCTCTCTGACAGGCATTGCTCTCTCAGATCTGGTGGGGTGACATGGAGAGCTGCACGAAGGTGTGGAAACTCGTCATCTCTTTCTTTTTCCCCCCTCTCATCTACTCCAACCTCATCAGCTTCAGGTGTGTCCCATCATCATCTTTCATCTTCATCTGTAGGCTTCATCTTTTCTATCTCTCTGCCTGTCTTCTCTCTCCTTGTGCCCTCTATCCCATCAGTGTTGCTTCTCAGCGTCTTGAAGACAGTGTTTGATTTTCCGCAGAGAACAGGAGGAAGATCAGAAGATAGAGGAGGTCTTTCACTGCCGGGACAGCCTGGACGGAGGAGGAGACGCCACAGTGTATTCCCTCGGCGACATCCTGCACACGTAAGATCATCATCACATACACACACACACATACATGCACACAATGATTGCCCCAACATAGCTCACACAAGTAGAACTAGAGTTCTCCAAGCCATTCTTATTTAAGCCATAACATAAGTTTAGCTCGAAACATACTGTAGCTCTCATTTTTATACTGATTATGACTGCAGTTATATGCCAGAAGGGGATCCAGGGCAATCATGCTTAATATGTTTATTTGTTTAATATTTTAATATATACTGTGTGTTGATATGATTGTTTTTTGTATGTGTTTGATTTACAGGAATGAAGATGCAGAAGAATATAATGCTTTAAGGGACAAATCTAAAGGTACCTAAGTTTATCTCACTGAATCACTTCCTGTTGACCTTTTGACCTTTCACAGATACCTAACATTTGACTGTGGTTTGTTCTGACACCATAGGAGCCTCCCTCTCCAGCCAAAAGCGACCATTTGTGTTCCACAGATGGCGGCAATTCTGGTTCTCACCCGTTACCTCGTTTCTTGGCAACGTGCTGATGTACTTCCTCTTCCTCTTCCTCTTTGCTTACATCCTATTGGTTGACTTCAAGCCACCACCTAAAGGCCCTACCTCCATGGAGCTTGTGTTGTACTTTTGGGTGTTCACCTTGGTTTGTGAGGAGATACGACAGGTGCGCATACGTACAAAAATGGACACATTAACTATGTAAACACCCACACCTGCAGGAATAAACACACACCCATACTTGCATTCACAAACACACACTAATATTGTATTGTCTTTCAGTCTTTCTATGTAGGAACCACCACTGTATTCCAAAGGATGCGGTTGTATATCCAGGACATCTGGAACAAATGTGACTTAACCGCCATCCTTCTGTTCTCTTTGGGCCTCATATGCAGGTGTGTGTGTGTGTGTGTGTGTGTGTGTGTGTGTGTGTGTGTGTGTGTGCTTGTGTGTGTGCTTGTGTGCGTGTGTGTGTTTCATGAGTTGTCCATACATCTGTGCACATGGGTATAGTAAATATCAGACAATATTTATAATTCGTATTATTAAGGCCATTCCTTTGTGTGTCTACATTTCCAGAATGTTCCCATGGTCGTATAAGTTTGGGCGTTCAATGATGTGCCTGACCTATATGGTCTTCACCATGAGACTCATCCACATTTTTGCCGTTCATAAACAGCTGGGCCCCAAGATCATCATTGTTGGGAAAATGGTGAGAAAATGAGTAGATGACAATGACCTCCAGAATGTTAGTGATGTACGCTGAAGTGAAAACTAGGGCCTTAAAACGCTGAGACCCTCTTACTTTATGTTATTGTGTTTTGTCCAAATTCATTTTCTTTGTATAAATTGAATACGGATGGTGATGAATGCATGGGTCTGTGCTCTACAATCTGCAGCAAGCAATTTCCAGGGTGAATCTCCTTACAGTGATGAACATCAACACTTTATGACCCCTTCCTGTTCCTTTTCTCACAGGTGAAGGATGTGTTCTTCTTCCTGTTTTTCCTCGGGGTGTGGCTGATGGCCTATGGAGTAGCCAATCAAGCACTTTTATACTCTTATGATTCCCGTCCTGGTTGGATATTTCGTCGAGTTTTCTACAGACCATACATGCATATTTATGGACAGATACCACTGGATGAAATAGATGGTCAGTGAATACAATTGTTCTAGGAATAATAAATCGCATAATATAAATAGAAATATTAATTCTAACAGGTTCATATAATTCATCTGTTACAGCATGTCTCTAAATACATAATGGGTGTGACTTGCAGGGAGCAGTCTTCTTTAATGAACATAATGTACATTGAAAAGTTTTCATCACCCTAATATCTTCAGTTTTTCTCCACTATCATAATCTTAAAATTCTTTTCTCACTCCCCTGTGTTCACTCTCTCAATCTTTCTCCCTCTCCCTGCTCAGCTGACAAACGCAGCGAGATAGAGTGCACAAGCAATGCAACTCTAATTCAGGAGGGCATGGAGGCGTGTCCGCAGTCTGATGCCAACTGGCTGGTGCTCATCCTGCTGTCTGTCTACCTGCTGGTCACCAACATCCTACTGGTCAATCTGCTCATTGCAATGTTCAGGTACCACATGCTCACAGCACACTAGCCCATTGGTGTCTGGGCCTTACATACTGGGGTTTGGAGGTTTTATGCTAGTAGAATGCATTCTGCTAAATGTAATAGTGACCTCAGCATATTGGTAAAGATTTAAATCTTGAGCAGTTTAAATATTTGAGGCTTAGAGTGGATCCCTCAATGGATCCCCAATCTTTAGGCCACTATTCCTGGACCTGGCAGGACTGTGTATGGATCCATCCATGTTCAACATCAGCCAAATCAGTGCTATATTATATTCATCTTTACATTGTGTGTGTGTGTGTGTGCGCGCGTGTGTGTGTGTGCTTTTACAGCTACACTTTCAACAAAGTTCAGGAGCACAGCGACGTCCACTGGAAATTCCAGCGGTACAACCTGATTGTTGAGTACCACTCGCGGCCTTGCCTGGCTCCGCCCTTCATCATCCTCTCCCATCTGCACCTCTTCATCAAGAGGAACATCCGCAGGATGCCCTCTGTCAAAATGACACACTTCGGTAAGTCATTTGGCCTTTATTTCAGGGATAAACGGATCTGTTTTGACCTGAACCAAAGATGCCCATTTTTTATTCCACATTAGGTCTATCTGCTTGTTTACATGGGCCCACTTTATAATTAGGATTCCTCCGTCAGGAGGAAACCTATTGTTATTGTAGGCTTTATTATTCTTGTACCATGGGAGTCAATGGCAGCCCCTAGAACCGTATGGTAACTTTTTCTGAAATTTGGCACACTCATTAAGGACAGTCCCTTCTTTACTCACACCAAGTTTCATGTCTCCCACTAGACCACGCTAGCGCCACCAACGGGTCAAAGTTGGACTTTTGTTAACACACACAACTCTTGAACCGTTTGACCGATTTTCAAAAATGAGGTACCATTGGATTCCTTGGATCAAGACGAATTCGACGTTCAATGGCGCCAATTTTCGGTTGTATAGATTTTACGCTATTACCGGTTTTATCAAGCTGCTTTGAAAGCCTACTCTTCCTACAATTTTTCTCAAATCCCATATTGTAACTTTTTCTGAAATTTGGCACACTCATTAAGGACAGTCCCTTCTTCACTCACACCAAGTTTCATGTCTCCCACTAGACCACACTAGCGCCACCAACGGGTCAAAGTTGGACTTTTGTTAACGCTGTAACTTTTGAACCGTTTGACCGATTTTCGAAAATGAGGTACCATTGGATTCCTTGGATCAAGACGAATTCGACGTTCAATGTCGCCAATTTTCGGTTGTATAGATTTTCTGTTATTCCCGGTTTTATCAAAAAACCTTTGAAAGCTTACTCCTCCTACAATTTTGGTCAAATCTTCTTCAAAATCACCAGAGATGATCTTCAGACCAAGCCTCACAAAACGTATTCATATAATTTTGATCCTCACAACCGTTTGTCCGGTACAGCCACTCAAATTCAGCAGAAAAAATGCGCAAACAGGAAGTGAAGTAATATCTAAGCAAATCTTTGAGATATTAACCTGGGTGTCAGTGGTACAGGGGTAGAGAAGTTGTTTAGTAATCAGAAGATTGGAAGTTCAATTCCCTGTTGAAGTGTCCTTTAGCAAGACACTTCTTTCTTTTCTTCTTTCCCTTCTTCACTCTTCTTTCCTTCTTTTACTCTTCTTTCCAAAATTGTGAAGAATATACATTTTCCCCTGGTTTCGCAATCTTTGGAGGAATCTGCATCGCTGCTTGCAGCTATATTTGATATAATTGTTGCGGTATGTATAATATAAGTTATCTATATGAAACTCTAACTAAACACTAATGAAAACCATAGTGGTTTATATTTCATGTTTACCATTTTTAGGTAAAAAAAAACCAGTGAATGTTGTCAGTGCGTGATTTTAGGTTTTTCCTCTCCTGTTCTCCAAGCCCACATGGACCCTTCAGTGTAGGTGACTGTGTGTTTCCCCATTCAGCCCCAGGAGAATCTTCTGTCAGTAGCCCACACGGGACGTAAATCATGTTTTTACTCTCTCTCTCTCTCTCTCTCTCTCTCGCTGTCTTTCTCTCTTTCCCTTAAAGTTCTGGAGATCAGGGGCAGGAAGGCTAGCCAGCTCAACACGTGGGAGTCCATTCAGAAAGAGAATCTTCTGTCCATCCAGAACAAGAAGCAACGTGAGAGCGACACAGAAAGACTCAAACGCACATCCAGCAAGTCAGTGATTTGGTCCCGCTCCCTCCCTGTGTTCCCATATAGCAGTTGTCTTAGATTCACTGCGTGTGCTAATTAGGGTCAGAGCTAGCGACTGTTTAGGCTGCGTCCTCTTGGGACATTTGCATTCTTTTCACTGTTGGTGTGAGCTAGTGTTTACATAAGAAAGACTTGCATGTCTTACACATGGACGGATCAAGAAACCACGGGCCCCTGGGCCTGGATATGTTAAAGGCCCCCCCCCCTTCGTGAAAAAAAATAATTTTGCGTTCGCAAAACACGCACGCACACACAAACACCATTAGGCGTATATATATATATATATATATTACCAACAATGTGTTGGATTTAACGGTCGAATTAGATACTTTGGCTATTGTATTGGGAAAGTAAACAGGTCAAAGTTTACTCCGTAACATCCACCTTCGGTGCACTGCTGTGACAGGGCAACAGCCGAGTGATTCTTTTCCAAATTGAAACTGATTAAGACCTACCTGAGCAGCATGGGGCAGGAGAGGCTGAATGGGCTGGCTATCCTGTCCATTGAAAGAGCAAATCATGCATTACCACTTTTATGTTTGAAAGGCGTCGTTCGACAAGTGTACTGTGCCTCTGACTGTGCTGTCAGCTTGTAGGTCTTGATGTTCAGATTCTGCGCCTAAACTAGCTATAGCGTATCGTCTCGTCACATGATCAAATAGAGACTTGACATTGGCGAACACGATACATATTACCCAGCAATCATCATTGCATATCTGTATATGACAAAAATAACAAATTAAATAAGAAATTATTAATTTAATTGAATCGGCTTTTTAATAGTTTCCATAGTGTACGATAAGCATATCATTGTGTTATAGATTGCTACTGACGATTTCCCCCTAAAAATGATAATAACCATGATAGAGACAGGTTTGTCATTTTGAGGGAATATATAGCATAAAATCATCTTTGATCTTTACAGCATTAAACATGCGACACTTTGACATCCATATGTCTGAAGACATTTTGAAAGCAGGGTCTGCTTTGCCTACGAATCTTCCACGCTGGCTGCATTGTCTATAGTTACACCCCTGGCGCACATGGACATTTTCTAACACAGCACAGGTACACTCAATTAAAACCATTAGCAAATTAACAAAATACACCTTTTTCAACCACAAATAAGAGATACATAACAGCGACTTCACGCAGAGGCTCTGGCTTAGGGGCCCCCTGAGCTCATGGGCCCCTGGGCCTGGGCCCGGTAGGCCCGTTCGTTAATCCATCCCTGGTCTTACGCTGTATCGTCTCAGTTTGCCTTCTACGAGATTTGTACTCATGAGCTATGTGTTTTACAGTCAAGGGTCAGGTGTTACAAGACTACACATCCAGGGCGGCTAGTTCTGTAACTAGCGCATGTCTTATGTGCGTTGTGGAATGTGGGTTCCATTGACCCAAGGCCACCGGCATGCCTTAGCTTCATGTTTGGGTGTGACTCTGCCTGGGGGCTGATGAGCTCTCTGTGTCGTCTGCTTGAAGGGTGGATAGCGTACTGAAGCAAATGGTGGAGATCCGAGACCACGACCGCAGGCTGAGAATGCTGGAGTCAGAGGTTAGTTTAGGGTGTGCACCCCTTTCTCCCCCCTCCCATGTGACACCCAAGCACACGTGGCTAAACAGTCTGACTGTCTTGTTTGTGGTGTGTGTGTGTGTGTGTGTGTGTGTGTGTGTGTGTGTGTGTGTGTCTGTGCGCGCGCACGCGTGTCTGTGCATGTGTTTATGTGTGTGTTTGAGAGATGATGGCTGTCTCTTCATTTGGAGATGCAGCTGTTTTAAGTGCATGCTCAGCACAGACCAGAGACGATCCATCAAGTTCACACTCATATACACTCTGTCTCTCTCTCTCTTTCTCTCACTCACCCTCCCTCCCTCCCTCTCTCTCCCTCTCCCTCCCTCCCTCTCTCTCTCTCTCTCAGCTGGAGTACTGCTCCAGCGTCCTCTCTTGGATGGCGGATTCACTGTCCCAGAGTAACCTGATAAAACCACCACGCCCTCCCCCCACACGAAGAGGTACAGTCTCTCTCCCTCTCTCCACCCTCTCTTCTATCTCTATGGCATAACTAGGTTCTTCCTAATATAGCTCATATGTATTTATGAAACGCTGAACTGGTGGGTGCTTAATGGGATGAAGAGCTGCATCGTGCTTATAGCAGCTAATTAAAAGCATGCTGCTCAAACAGCCTCACATTAAAGTGCAACCTGTCCAATACCCAATGCACTGTAATAATTGAAATGGTTAAATGTTCAGGTATTGGTAACATAGAATGAAATATATCACATTATCAAAAATACGCCTGCTGGTATTCTGCGGTCTGGAGTAATGATTGAGATATGTCGGCCACAGTTTGAGATATATTTGAAGGCAGGGGGAGTTTTTATTGCCTTATAAATACCTTTCTATTAAACTGAATGGTATGCCTGTGAGATCAGTGCACAGAGTGCAGAGTTCCTAGCCAGCACACTTAGTGGTGAAGTGTTCACATTTCCCGCACTGCTAGTCTGCTTAAGATAAATAAACAACAGTTTGTAGAGACTATGGTGGTCAGTCTCACAAACGAATGCTCATTGTGTCCATGACTCAGGTGCAGTCCTTTGGTGTCTCACAGTTTTGTCTCTTCTGTCTCTGATGTCCTAGATTCAGTCATCAGTTCTCCCAGCTGCTGATGGAGACCGGGGAGGAGAGAGAGACAGATAGAGCCAGAGGGAGAGATGGAGTGGAAATTGGTGAGAAGACATACAGATGGACACTTATAGAAGCACAGGTGCGACTATCACCCACCCACAATCTGGCTATTTATTTGTTATTTGTTAGCATATAGCGCCAAAAGCTCTGACATTTCCATTACATTTGTTTTGCTTGTTAGACGGTGGAGGTGTTTTATCTCCATGTAACCATATTTTGGTGTGTGTGTTTGCATAGTTTTGACATATTACTGATGTCTGCTCTATGTATCACCATAGGCTACAAGTTTCAAGTGTACAAAATTACCACAGTTGTACAACCACAACTCACTAAAGTTTTGACAGCATATTATATTGTGTTTCGGCCATGCCATTTTATCTGTCCTGTGCAAGGTTTAATGTTAGACGTAGTAGAGTACTTGATTCAATCAGGGTATGACACTTTCACCTCATTCTATTGTAGATAAACTTGCACTTGTTTTTTATACTAAAATGGACTTACTGTGTCAACTTTTTCTGTATTTTGTGTTCCTTTTATTTCATTCGGAGGTTTATTACAAAACAGCTTACATTCTTAACATGGGCATCATATGAAAATACTGTATGGTCATGGATACATCTCCTGTCACACAAGTCTCCCCTATGTGAACTGGATTATATGGATATTTGTGATGAAAGTCATAGATAGGCTATATGTGAAACTAAAGCATGGAAATAGACCTATGTAAGCTGCTTTGCAAATAAACTCATATTTTGAAGTGTGCTTGTTGTGTTTTCATGTTAAGTGCCTTTTTGAATTTGAATGTAATTGTGTAAAATAGATTTTTGTTTTATTTTCATTTATCATTTACACTTAAAAGTGCTAACAATCTTCTGACATGCAGTCAGTGGAAATGGCAACCAGAGAGAACATTGTGTTTGAGAACATTGATATCAGAGTAAGCCCTTGCTCCATTGATGTCCCATTATTTCTCTCAGGATTGTCATTTAAGCAATTTAACATCACCTGCAAGTGGTTGTGGTCACTTTGAACCCACAACTGCCTTTAATTGGTGAGCTGATTTTAAGAAATTAAACTTTGCAGCAAATGTGTTTCCTGGTTGCTATGGCTAATTAGCTCACTAGCTAAGGAAACTTTTAAATTACCTTAAACAGTTTAAATGGAAGATCGCTAGTTATCTAGCTGATGTTATAGTCACATGGTGGCACGATGGCTCAGTTGCTTGCACTGCTTGCACTGCCGCCTCACAGCAAGAAGGTCATGGGTTCGATTCCCACATGGGGCGCTGTTGGCTCTGGGGGGCAGGTCCTCCCCAGAGTGCACAGTGCTCAAGTAGGCTATCTCCTCCTGTGTGGAGTTTGCATGTTCTTGTGTTCACAAGGGGTTTCCTCCACTAAGGACCCCAACAGAAAAAACATGCAAAATAACAGAACACATGTCCATTCCTGACCGAAGATGGACAGTTCACTTCACTTGGTCCCCAGGCGCTACAAGCCGCCCACTGCTCCTGGGGGGTCCTTGAGGAAGGACAGTCCAGGATGGGAAAAAGCAGAAAATAAATTCACCGCAACCTCAGGCTTACCTGCGTGTGTGTGTGTGTGTGTCCTGTGTCGCCTCCATATATGCACGTGTGTGTTCCAGTGTGTCGTGTGTGCCATTAAAAACCTGACAAAGGTCTAAATTATAATTACATCGATTTAACTTATACAATTATAATAGGAAAAAGTAGAAACCCTCAGAGTTCATATTCGCACATATTAACATGAGTTCATAAAACGCTAGCAGCAACCAAAAGTAAAGATGGTTCCCTAACGGCACGCGTTATCGTGCTGCTCTCATTGGGATAGAATTAAAGCGATTTGCTGCATACTGAGGAAAAAATCGTTTTTGCTGCCTGCTGAAAGTTGGGCATTCTTTAACTTTATGCAAATGAGAGCGATTTGCTGCCTGCTGAGAGCCAATTCGTTCGGCGTGTGTGTGATTTGGAAGCCAACGTAGCTCATAGGGGCGTGAGTAATCAAAAATATCGAAACAAGATGGCAGAGTCTCAGAACTCTGTTACTGGGAAATATTTTATGTGAATAAAGGTTATCTACACGACTTTTTATATGTCTAAACTATTTGGTTTGTTGTTTATATGCTACACGAATGCTGTGAGGTCAAACAGAATATTGTAGGTCTTAACTGAAGCTCTCGACTATTACTGTTAGCTTGCTGCTAACACTTTAACCGAAAACCCATTGGAAACACGTAGTCGTTAGCTAGCTAGCTGCTAAATAAGTTACATATAATGTTTTCGTGATTTAACTGGCTGATATATATGAATTAGATGGAATAAATTAACAAATTATAAATTTCAGCCCATGACTGATTGCCGCTACATCTATCATTATTATTTTTCACAAGCTAATGTGCTACATTAGCGCAGCACTGCACCTGAACTTGCTACTTGAACTTTGCTACAGCCAGTGATTTTTCTGACTTTACGCCTAGCGATTTAACGCATGTAATTTGTGCCGTGGACACCCACCGTAAGATAGAGATAGCTAGGATAGTTCATAGCCAGGTTAACTGAATCAGACCTCTCGCACCACTTGCGGAGGTTCGTGCTCCATAGCATCCTGTGACTGAATGTGACTCAGCATGAATGAAAATGTGTTATCTATCCGATGTTGTTTTTACCCTGAAACCTGAGATTCATATGTGAAAGAGAGAGAGAGAGAGGTGGGGAAAAAGCATTCCTGTGTATTAACCGCAGGAAGGCAGACATTTAGCAAAATCAGTGTATAAACTATGGTTAATAGTCATGTAATTGATTATATAGTACAATGTGCTTATTATACAACTACATGTTTTACAGATTGTTTGGGTTTAAAGATTTGGGGTTTTAGATTTAAGATATAAACCTAACTATTACCTAACTATATTGCACCTAAGGCTTAGAAAGGGGTGGAACATTTGACTTAAGAGCATAAAATCATGGGCTCGCCCTACGTCTGGGTCTTCTCTGACTGTGTCCCATCACGTCCACTCCTTACAGTGCCCTGTGCTCACCCCGGCCTCACCTTGCCTCTTGGTCGGCCTCCTTTCTCCTCTCGCTCCCTCCCTCTCTCTCCCTCTCACTCTCTGGCACCTCCATTCAGTGCCTGGCAGTATTCCCATTCAGCAGACGCCATACATGGCTAGAGAGTCGTGTGGACCGGGAGTTATAGGAGAGGAGAACTTTTGCAACTTGGGGATCAGAGAGAGCAAGACGGACAATCAAAGCTGCTCTCCGACTGTCTCAGAAGAGCCGCCCAACTGCATTGACTCCAGATTGATTCCCGCTGAATCTTTGTCATGCTGATAATTACTTTGCTTTAGCTTTGCGAAGGTTTTCTCGTCATTGGGCTTTTAGTTTGACTCCTTGACTCTAATGACAAATCTCTATTCTAGGATGAAATTTAGAACCTGACTAGCCTCGACTGGTGGCCTTAAGCAACCTGAACTCTAAGCTAAGGAGTTAGCCCTAGTTACCAGTGCTATTTGGTCATTTTATGAGCGATAAATCATCTGCACTAGCCAGTCTAGGAATAGGTGTCACATCAGGCTCATCATACTCTAATCAGAAGATTAGCCTCTTC
>NC_045152.1:18991277-19011277 GCF_900700415.2 Clupea harengus
GGAGGGGCTAAGGAGCCATTTGGCCACTCCCAGATTCTTTACAGCCCCGTTATCAAGTGACGTTTCTCCGAGTTAGTCTTAATTGCATCACATCCAATCAGAGCACTCAGAGCCCTTTAAAAAGCCCCCCTCCTCCCTCCCCCTTCCCCTCAGGCTGCCTGCTACCCTGGCTGTCTCTGACTCTGTCTTCTCTTCCCCTTATCTAAATAGAGCTTTGAGTTCTGTGGGCCCTCTGAAGGCGAACTGAGTGAAGTCCGGCAGTACAGTACAGTACTTAAGAGGACTAAAGAGAAAGAGAGAAAGAACAGTTACCATCCGGCGGCCGGGCCTCTGTGCTCCTGTCTGTCACCTGGCCAGAGGCTTAGCTCAGATCTGTCCTTTGATTTGTATCTCGTTTGAAAGGGCGGGGTCCACCCTACCTCCACCCTACCTCCTGTTTGGATTGGGGTCTTATCCACACTGATGTCTCTATGTGAACCTACAGAGAAAGAAAGAAAGGCAGAGAGATGTGGTGAGGGGCGGGGCTGAGGGGGTGGGATAGAGGGGGTTGGGGGGGGGGGGGGTAAAAAGAGAGAGAGGAAGAGAGGGGGCGAGAGGCAAAATTGAAGAGAGAGAGACAGCAGGAGGGGGGACGTTTGAGGGGAGACTTGGAAAGGGGCCTCTGACTCGATTGGGTTTTGATGAATTACAAACTAGAGCTTCTCTCTCTTTCTCTACATCTCTTAGATATCTTTCTTTCTCTGTAGACTATTCTGTGCCATTTGTCTGTAACACAGTTTCACAAATATTGAATGTTCTCATCTGCAACCTCTGCTTTGTCTTTCTGTACCCTTGCTGTTTTAATATTTCATCATCTATTTATATATTTCCTATTTCATCATTTATTTATATATTTATATATTTGCTTGCTATAGTTACGTAACCATACATGATTCATGAAATGCATTGAAGAAAATAATTAGAAACAGAATTCAAATTTGTAGTGTAATATATTGGAAAATATTGACCATTTTAAGTACATACATTTGAAAAGATAGCAAATGGATTGGTGCATTGGTGAATTTTCACTCATTGGTACTAAAGGGACTTAAACTGCTTTTCCTAAACTCTTGTTAAATTCCAAAGGCGATTGTAACAAGTGTAATAGACTTTTATTTGGCATCAAAATTAAATTATAAAATACAAACACTAAATATTAGTCAATATCAGCAGAGAGGTAGCCAAAGAGAGAGAATGTAAAAATAAACTAATCAAACCTCACACAGGAAATACCATAAGGGAACAGGAAATACCATAGAACTACAAGATCCTTGTTACTGCTGGGGCTGCATGTGAAGATATGAATGTTGGATCCTTTCATGTTTTTTTGATCTTTTTATTTTGTTTTGTTTTCATTTACAACTTTTGCTCATTTGTTTTCAAATATAAACAACAAACCTTGGTGTGTAACTATGGCTGCCAGTACAGTACAATGTCAACAATATTGTACCTTTAACCCCACTTTGAAACGATGGAATAAATCAAATGATTCTGAGGTGCATGGCCATCCCTATTACCTGGTGTCTGTCATCCTTGACCATGCATGGTTGACCACAGTATATGGTAAACGGTCTTTTAAATCGATGTGTGGTTTGTGGGGTTGAAACACCTCTAAACTATTCTAACATCACAGTGGCAGGAGGGTAAACTATTGTTCTTCATTAAAGCGATGTTTCATGTCTTAGAATAACCAAATCTTGAACATGATGTTTAGTATTTCTTAATTTTGATGTCACTGTATGTGTGTTTAATTGTTTTGATTGTGTGTGTGTGTGTGCGTGCGTGTGAATGATGGTGCAGCAAGTATAACAATGTGTATGCACCAATACACATACTGTATGTATGACTACTATTTTCTGTGAGAGTGAGATGAATTTGTGTAACATTTGATGGCATGTATCTATTGTTGTAAGTCTAAGTGAATGAAATAATTCCATTAATACTCATTTATTGATCTTTTCATTTAATCCCTGTCCCATATTTGTAACATATTTAGATAATGTATCAGTTGTGCAATAGTTTGTGTTTGTCATACAGTCAAATAAGTTATGTGAACACACAAACACAAACATATGTGTAAACCCCCCTTCAACACACACACACACACACACACACACACACACTGTCATGAACTGTAATGTGTAATACACACACATGCGCATTATACTGTGAATGTTAACATCATCTTTTTCAGATGACGACGATGATGATGATGATGAATATATTGAAGGCTCTATTTGTTCACTGTGTGCACACTGCGAGGTATGTTCATGTTAGAAATAAGAACCCTCAACATGCATGCCTTTATACATGATCACTGTCACACTTATGTTTGTTTCCTGCGTCTGTTGTCCCTGTAGCACTGTGATGAGTGTGATGACTGCCCTTGTGAGAAAGGAGATGATGCGGAACACTGTGAATACTGTGATGTGAGTCCACTGTCTGCAGCACAACATGAATACAGCCATACATTCACCATAATACATACATTCAGCCATACATTCACAATAATACATACATTCAGCCATACATTCACCATAATACATACATTCAGCCATACATTCACAATAATACATACATTCAGCCATACATTCACCATAATACATACATTCACCATAATACATACATTCAGCCATACATTCACCATAATACATACATTCACCATAATACATACATTCACAATAATACATACATTCAGCCATACATTCACCATAATACATACATTCACCATAATACATACATTCACAATAATACATACATTCATCATAATACATACATTCAGCCATACATTCACAATAATACATACATTCAGCCATACATTCACCATAATACATACATTCACCATAATACATACATTCACAATAATACATACATTCACAATAATACATACATTCATCATAATACATACATTCAGCCATACATTCACAATGAATTATATGTACAATATACCCCCCCCCCCTCTCCAAAAAAATGCAGATCAAACAAAGCCACATCCAGACAGAATTCAAAATTAGAACCAAGACATCCAAGACAAATACTTCTACAGTCTACATCCAGACCAAGCTTAACTGTAGCACAGACAGAACTTTCATCAACACACCACACCACAAAAACAAAGAATCATGGCACTGCTCACAAATAGAGCAAATAAAGACCAACTTCCAAACACAAAACAATGTGAAGCAAAACAAACCAAACCAAACCAAAAAAAAACACACATGTTCAGTAGTAACGCCACGGTCACTGATTGTAATGTAATGTATATTCAGACACATAAGCAACCAATAAGGAGCAAAACAACAAAGGCAGACCAACTATGTGAAGCCAAGGGTGCAACCGTCTTAGCCCATGACTCTCAGCTCCTGGCCATCTGAGAGACAGTTAAAGGCCCACCATAGCTCAGCTGTGGCCTGATGACAGACGCCATAACTAGGTGTACACTAATGTGTCCAGTGCCGACAGACATACTGGTCACAGTCAGCCGAGTGAGACCTGCCGTCACATGGAAGATGGTGTGGAGAAATGCTTCAAATACCCCAAGCACTTTGTAATAGGCCCATTCTGGTAATAGGATTAAGGTCCATTTTAAATGGTAAGAAGCTCTGTCGACCTTAGAAACTTTGTAAGGTTAAGTATCAAATGTTTGAAATGTCTTTCTCCTTCCCTGCAGGATTGCAGCATGTGTGCCATGTGCCCTGTGTGTGAGGCAGTCTGTCAGCCAGGTAAGATGAAATAATGAAACTACGGATGGTTTTTTTGTATGCCAGTTTTAGTTCATGTTTATGTTCTAGTTTGGGTTCAGTTTACCTCATAATCTTTATACTTGATTTGTATTTAGACTGACTGCTGAGTGCCTTGTGAGCTGATCCAGTGTATGAGGGGTTATATCAAATAATCAATTTGATTTCTCTTCATAGGTGGTTTCCTTGACACAATGACTGGATCAATCTACAAGTAAGACACATGTGTGCTAATCCTGCTAGTTTATAAATGAAATAACCCCTGAAGGAAAAGGAAAGGGAACTGATTTCGATTCCATCTTGTTTCTTTTAGGACTGTGGCTGATGTCATCGGCGCTGACAACTAAGCCCCTGTCGCCACCATGTGGCCAAATTAAGACACTGCAACCAGGGGAATGTTAGTATTTCACTGTCATAGATTTTCAATGCAATATTTTGATGATTAATAAGTAATTTTTCTGTCTTTTTTTCTTCACTTTTTTGATGCAAAGGCATTGCACAAGACAGTTTGGTCAGCACATCGACTGTAAAATGTCATTGAACAATACCTTAAATTGAACTTATGTTTTATTAAATGACACGTGTGACATGTTATTATCGAAGAACTAATATAGGTCTTGTCTGTGTTGCTTGGACACAACGGGGGTCTATGAAATAAAATTTTGGGTATATTTTATATATGTCTAAAGTGTCTTTTTTTTACACTTTCACTCTGAAAAAAAACCAACATCCTTCTGCTAGTCGCACAGCTGCGCCTCATCAAAAAAACATTATCAGAAAATACTAGGCCTACATAATAAACGAATCATTCATACAAAATACATTAATTCTACATTTATCTATACATTTAGTTTAAAAAAAGAATTACATTTTGAAGTCTGAGCGTACAGAGTATTGCACCAGCAGTTAAATGGAGTCAAATCTACATAGCTTATGCATATACAGACATTTAGTCCCTGTTTTAAAGTACGAGAAGAGCTTTATCCCATTTGTTAAGGGGGGAATTCGGGAAACCATAATACATTACATTATTTTATATTTGTTTGATGGTTGTGTAAGGTCATATGGGGATTTAAGTGTTGAATGGGCCTCTACAATTAGTGTGCAAGTATGTAGTGTGTAGTTATGCAGTACAGAATAGCATCAGAGCAGAAGGAGAGGTTCTACTTTGCCCTTAAGCCTTAAATAACTCGAGGACGTCGTGGGGATAGGCTGAGCTCAACCTGTACAGAATCTTGGGCATCACTGAAGGACAAGAAGACTCCTGATAGGAGACAGACAAGACAAGACAAAAGAGGACAATGTTTTATCAGTTAGCCCATGGGTATCGCGACTGAATATTTCAATCAAAAGTAAAGTAGGGCACCAATTAGGTTAATGTATGATACTGGTTTGCGGCGAGAGGCACTGAAGCGACAATATCGATAGTGCGGAACCATACACAAGACGCTCGTGCATAGGGGAGGACATTTTAGGACTGCACCATTTATGTCGTAGTAACCTGTGGCAAGTTAGTTAGCTAACAGTGAGACTTATGTTCTTATATGTAATGCCTGATGTAGATCATAAGGTTTAAGTCGGGGAATATAAAACAGCTTAGCAAAAGTAAGAATCTGAGACAAAATTCCCGGCGCACCTTACGGATATCACTTAGCAACGTTAACTGGCTAGTTTACAGTTTACTAGCAAGCTAACACATCAAGCCACTGTTTAGCTAACAGCGTTAATTTAAAGAGTGTTTGTTTTCAAAGTTGTTTACTAAATTGTACTGCAATGACTCGCCACGGAAAGAACTGCACGGCTGGTGCCGTTTACACCTATCATGAAAAGAGGAAGGACACAGGTAATTTAATGTTAATGTGAATTTTTTAGCTGGTCAAGTTAATATCATTAAAGAAAGAGAATTACGGCTTAGGTTTAAGTTAAGTAGCTGTATTTGTCTGTATTTTTATGATGCTGAATTATATAATTGTGAACTAACGTTATAATTGTTTTTGGTGACGCATCAAACGGGGACTCTAATTGTTGTATGTTATTGTTTGATGTGACTTACTGAATCTGGTCTCCAGGTAGATTAATGCATTCTGCATTAATTGTAAGGTTAACTAGCTGGAAACCAGGGGAAATATATTTTAGTTTGCTAGTATCCAGTTTCCATTTGAGACCTTATATTAAGATGTTTATTCTCACCCAGCCTCATCGGGTTATGGGACTCAAAGCATTCGTTTGGGGAAAGACGCCATCAAGGATTTCGATTGTTGCTGCCTCTCGCTTCAGCCGTGCAGAGATCCCGTTGTTACGTGAGTCTATTCACAAGTGATTTACCAAGATTCTATTGACCGTATATTATACCCTCATAATTTAAAACTTGTCCAAATCGGCATGACTTCACACAGTTGCAAGCTTTCAAGGCTGTCTTGGCGTGAGAATTGGTTTAGATTGACCAAAACAGGTGTATTTATTTGGCGTGAGATACAAGTCGAAGTCAAGGGATTTTTTTTCATGCAGACGGGACATAAAAGCGTCTGCCTCATGCCAAAAGCGTGAAGGCGAATTTAACATTATAGTCGAGGCCACAACTGTCGCTCGAACAAAATGAAAAGTGCCTGTCGACGGCGCAGCACTATAGACTTTCATAGTGCGTAGCTGATGCCAAACTGACTTCAGAATATAACTTGTAATTTCTATGGCAATTCGGCTACCTAGCTAACTAACACTAGTTAACTAGTTTAAGTCGTATTGACCACGGAAGAGGGGCATCATCACTTTGCAATCCTATCATTAACATGGAAATTATATGTCCCCGGACATTATCAGAATCAGGTTTTATTGGCCAAGTAAGTTTGCACAAACAACGAATTTGACTTGGTAAAGTGACTCTCAGTGTGCTTACAGTGTCCTACATCTCAATTTAATCTGTTTCAATTAGTTCAGTCTGTAGAATCTTTATTATAATGTGGAAATCTGTACATGCCTCCTTATTTGAATTGACGTTTGTGGTTGTAACCAAATGCATGTTGTTTTCGTCACCCTCTAGTCCTGATGGATATTTGTATGAAAAACAAGCCATCCTGGAGTACATCCTGCACCGAAAAACTGAGACTGCCAAAAAAATGAAGGTTTGAATTCCACTGCTCTTCACATGCATTTGTAGTTATTTAGCAGACAGGATGCAGACACAGTGCATTTGTTATGGGACTGTAAATGTACAACATGATCACGCTAATATCAGCATGATTTCAGGCGATAGGAAATGGTCCCTTCTCATACCACAGTGCTGAGGAGAGGTATGCTTCTGTTGTCCCTCTTGTTCAGGCATATGAGAAGCAGAAGAAGGCCCAGCGCAGTGAAAACCACCTGGAGGCCACCTCAGGGCAGAGAGAACGAGTGGCCAACTTCAAGAAGAATGAGGGCAGCATTGTGTCCAAGCCCATCAACCCCTTCACCTCAGGTGAAGAGCAGCTTTACTGACTGGCTGTTACATTTACATTTAGCAGACATTTTTATCCAAAGCGACGTACACAGGAGAGAACAATCAAGCTACGAGCAATAGAGACCTAGTGTAACAATAAATACTACTTAACATAAGAAATAAAAAGTGCAGGAATGTAACTACTGTAAATGCGAGTTAAGTACTAGTTAGAGGAGATAGCATAAGAGGAAAGATATGGAGAGGTAGGGGAAGGGAGAGGAAGTGCAAGTTAGGGAAGGAGGTGCTCTCTGAAGAGTTGGATCTTCAAGAGCTGTTAAGGGGGGCAGGCAGCACGAGTGCCCTGTCAGAGGGGTGGAGGTGCACTGATAAAGAATTATCTTCAAGGGATCCTGTGCCATAGTTCAGTAGCAGTCTACGATGCTGAATTACTAACCTTCGACTGTTTGCATAGTGTACTTGATACAGTATGGTAGTTGAGTGCTGAAGAAACAAAGACTTATGTTTCATGAAACTTAATAGGCCTGCTTCAGTCTGAACTCATTTGTTTACTTCACCTCCACCCTCATGTAAACGTTCTTAAACAAAAAAGTGTAACATTATATGGTAAGGTCTTCTAATATCAGCAGAGAAGACTTGCATTGAAGAATGATTATTCTGATTCTGATTTTAGTCAGGTTAGAGAAATGGAATGGGATGTGCCACAGGTGTGTGCTTATTGTGGTTCCCTGTCCGTCCCTCTGTCCTCTCCAGGTAAAGACGGAGCCACTCCGAGCGGGTCAGCAGCCGTGGCGGGTCCAGCTGGCGCCGACTCTGCAGTCGCAGGGTCCAGCTCTGGGTCCATCACTAGTTCCGACACAGAATTGCCGAGTTTCTGGATCCCCATGCTCACGCCAGAAGCTAAGCCTACACAAGTGAAGAAACCAGTGAGTTGTCAGGAGTGCAGTTCATGCCCATTTTAACAACTTCCCTCTGAGGCTACTGGCATTTTTTTGTCATCGCCTCTTCTATTTAGTATTCTTTCCCTTGCTGGGCATAGCTGTTCATTTTTTTTGTTGTCTTACATCTCATCCAAATATGCAACCGCGGTTGTGTGTCAACTGGCAGTGTAGAATATGGATTTCAGTTGTAAGTGGGGAGAAAGTGTTTTATGTAGAGTAACACCTGCGCTGTCATGTAGTTTGGCCCAAACTCTATACCACTATCAGAGTCTCTTCCCTCTGGGGGTTAACCGTCATAGTTGTGTAACAGCTCCGAGATCTCTTCTGTTGAGGAGAAATGGCTGGGATGCCACTCAGTCTAAAGGTTATCTGAGGTCAGTGCTTTGACCTTGGGATAGATTCTGTTGTGTACACTCTTTCTTGGCAGGGTTTCCTCACTACAGTTGAAAAGTCACCATGTCCTTTCTGTGTGTGTGTCTGTCTGTCTGTCTGTCATGGGGCTGTGTGGACACAAAACTCTTTCACGGTCACTGTGCCCCTCAAGATTTTTCACGTTGAGAGCCCAGATTCAGACATTTGGTGACTGGTCATCCCTTTCTGTCTCTTTAGGATAAGACAGTGCTGTGTCCGATGTCGGGGCTGCCCCTGAAGATGAATGAGCTGATCCCGGTGCGCTTCACTCCCTTGGACCCCTCTCTGGACAGGGTGAAGTTACTCACGCGCCAGGCGAGTGCTTCCACGTGTCCCTCTATCCTGGTGTCTTTCCAGTAGATCCGTCACAGCATCCCCATCTGGTGGCTGTCAGAGTCTGTAACAAATGTGTGTTTGCCTTGCATCTCTTATCTGCAGGACCGCTACGTGTGTGCAGTTACCAAAGACACGCTGGGTAATTCGGTCCCATGTGTATTGCTCCGTCCCTCGTGAGTGCAGCCTTCTGAGTTCATTAGCACATTCCTTTAAATCCACATTCAGACCTTTGATCAGGCCTACTCATTATTTTCATTGGCTTTTTAGACGTTTCAGTGATATTCTTTCTGTTTTATCTCTTAATGACTATCATAATACATTAAACTTACAGGGGTATATGCTCTATCTTACACACACATGCATCTCTCTCTCTCTCTCTCTTTCTTTCTTTCTTTCTCTCTTTCTCTCAGAGGGGCTGTGGTGACATTGGAGTGTGTGGAGAAGTTGATTCGGAAAGACATGATCGATCCGATCAATGGAGAGAAACTCAAGGAAAAAGACATCATTGTTCTTCAGAGGGTAAGGGAATGTTTGCATATGTGCGCACATGTGGGTAGAGAAGGACGGGAGAGACTCTACAGCTGATGGCTTTTCCTTTCTTACTCAGGGAGGAACGGGCTTCGCAGGATCTGGAGTTCAGCTCAAGGCTAAAGAGGCCCGTCCTGTCATGCAAGCGTGAGAGGTCGACATCGAAAGGTTGATGAGAGGAGAGGAGAGGAGAGTTGTGGTGTGGTGTAGGTGTAAACATCCTTTTTGTACCATTTGCTGATTTCCTGTTTGAATTATGAAATATTGAAACTGTACAGGACTTGGTAGTTGTTTAGTTTGTGTTTGGCTGTTTATTTCAGTTCAGTTTTAAAAATATCAAACACAAATACATTTAAACACATGCACACTGATTTTTCTTTTTTTTTCTTTTTAAATAAACTGACAGTTCAGTCCTACTCAAAACAACAACTTGCGTGCCCTCTGATTTTTTGTTTTGTTTGAATGGCTGCGCGTCTAACGCCGGGTAGGCGCCTCAGAGCTCATCATGTTCTCCTAGTACGAGCAGGCCGTAGTCAGTGATGGTACTGATCTTCAGTTCATCCACCCTCTCCATTATCTCGTCATGAGAGAGCTGACCATCCTTGAGACGAGAAAGGAATGAGAGATGGAGGAGAGGTGTGGAGGTTTGAGACAGAAATTGTGCAGAAGAAAGACAACATGGGTGTTTGATGACCGCATTACTTTTGGGACTGTTCCACCACCGTTCAGGCAGAGGACAGATCTGGCAAATAATGTGCCATTAGCTCTACTTGGATAGAGGAAGCCTTGTGCCCAACTTCATGAGTCTGACAACTTCTCTCTTTTTTTTTTTTTAACAAAAGACTGACATGTTTTTATACCTGGTTTTCACATCCATGCCTTTTCTGTTCTTTTCCATTTAACCACACCTCAATACTACATGTCCAACAATGAAGTTTGTTTCTTACGACATCGCCATCACAGATGTTGGTGAGAGCCAATCAGTACCTGTTCAGCACAGATTAGCAGATGTGATCAAATACTATGACTAAGAAAAAGGAGGAAGCTCCTTCTCAGACACTGATAATCTACAAAGTACCCAATGTGAAGATAAAGAAAGGTAAAGGTCAGGTATTTAGCAGACACTTTTATCCAAAGTGACTTAAAGACAACCTGCAGCGATTGTGAATAAGACGCAGGCCAACTGCTTATGAAGCAAGAATCAACACTGCCTGTGAAGTAGGCTACCTACTGATACACCTAGATCCTCATATTGTTCTCTGAATATTTCTCAATAAGCTGTAGCAATCTGTAACAATAACAATCAGTGGCAATACTTTTTTGGGGGAAAAACTAAATTAAACCATTCAAATACATTCTGATTAGAAAAGTAATCAAATCATTTCAGTAAAAAAATTCAAAGGAATTAAATCAAGATGAATCAATGTAATTAAAACCAACATGGCTTTATTGAGAATTCACAGAGAGAAAAATGTTCCACTTGAAAACAGTGACATTCACTTTCTTTCTCCAATTAATGTCTCCAACATGTTTTTCACTCTACACTGCATTCTAAATGCCTTAGTGGGCATGCTGCTTCATGGGTGCGTCGCAGAGAGCCTTATGGTTCTTATGAAGTGTGTACACACCTAGGTGAGAGACCAGAGCTTAATGGTTCTTATGAAGTGTGTACACACCTAGGTGAGAGAGACCAGAGCTTAATGGTTCTTATGAAGTGTGTACACACCTAGGTGAGAGAGATCAGCTGCCCAGCACTGAACAACTGACCTGCGTGTGTCTTAATGGAGTGTTTCTCACCTTCCAGATGTGCCTGTGTGTTCTGCGTATATGTGTGTGAAAGCGATCTTTTATCTATGCACTAGAAAAGGTGCTAGACAATATAAATACACTTTGTGACAAGGAATATCCCTTGGACTCCCCTCCCCTGTAAAAAAAATCTAAATGTCTCCCCCCCCCCCCATTAACCTTAAGTCCTTAAAACAGTAATATGTAAAAAATGTAAGCGTTCATCACAAAGGCCTGGACAAGAATGAAGTGAGTAATCATAGGTTGCATAGGCTCTCTGTGGAGGCATACCTGACAGCAATCTCTACGCGTTGAAGGCACAGTTTAGTTACAGAGAGCCTTTGCACCCTATGGTCATCCACTGTCTAACAGTGTATGGTCTTTCATGATAAACCCTGGTTCTCTTCAGTTGAGGATTGAAACTCAATTTCAGGCAGTGACTAGTAAGCACTAGAAAATAAACTTGAGGACGGCAGTTTAAAATTACCTGCTGAACGTATATATGGCTTTAAACCTACCTCAAATGTGATCACTAATCCTCAACATAAAGCCTAGGGCACAATTACCCCTCAATGAAGAGAACAATAGGTCACAAAACACCCCCTACCCACCCAAGTTAAAGTAACAGATCCCATATGTAATAGTAACAGTTAACTCCTTGAATATTGTACCTTTTTCAATCCCTCACCCTTTCAAACAAACCCTCCCAAATTCACCCTCGTCTAAGACTGGGTGACATGATCAGAGCTCGTCATGTCTCCTGGTGAGGTCTTCGCCATAATTGGTTGCCTGGCTCCCCACAAACATGTTCCAGTTGGCTAGAATTTCTTTCTTGGAGATTTTCTCATCCTGCACAGGCCACCATTCATTTGAAAAAGATTCAGATTGAGTTGGATGAAAAGGGTGGAAAAGTGGAGAAGAAATGAAGAATGAAGAAAGTGTGTAGGAGGGACAGAGGAGGGAAAAGAGAGAATTATTCAATTAATAAGAATTGCCCAAAAATTACTCACAGGTGAGTCCCTAAAGTTTCTTCAGTAAAAATGACATGTTAATGTTCAATGACATTGATGAAATGGCATCTTCCGTTTGGTACCTTATCTGTGTCCGTCTCCAGGATTAGATGCTTTGCTTCATTGTCTGCGTGGTCAATCTCCCCAGGCAGGATCCACTGAGCCACCTCACTGGCATCCAGGAAGCCATCCTACAGTTGGACCGGAACAGAAGGTGGGGTTTACATTCAGTATCAGTGTCAGTGTGGATTTTACGTTTAATGTTCTGTACTATACCTTATTCATGTCCCTGATCTCTGTGAAGTGTTTCTTCTCTGTCAGGACCCAGTCAGGTTCACTCTCCCCATCATCAGGGGTGAACATGTCACCTAAAGGATGGGAGGGGGAGGCACACATGCACTCAGAACTAAACTAAATTCCTGTGATACAGAGAGATCCAGCATTTCAGACACTGAAGCAGTCATTTAATTTCTGTAAAGGCTGTCGGATATAAATGCATTCACATCAATGTTGGTTATGGAACTGTCAATTTTATCTATTAGTAATCTTCGGGAATGTCATTTTGGTCTGTGCGTTGAGACAGTGCTATGAGGCCAGCCATACCAATGTACTCCTCCAGACCGATCTTGCCATCACCGTTCTTGTCAATGTCTTCCATAGTTTCCTGCAGAGAACCAGGTGAACAGAATTAGAGACACCCTGTGTGTGCTTCACGATATCTCTGCGCTGCTCCTTCCTCCTACTGTCCCCTGTGAGCCCCTCCCTTGCCTCTCTCTCCATCAGAAATGTGGAGGGCTGCCTAGGCACTCCATGGGTGCATGAGGGATGAAGAGGAGTTTGAATCTCACCTGGATGATGACGTCCTTCATGTGATCGTAGTCCTCGGGGTGGAGGAAGGCAGTGAACTCTTGTCTGGTGGCGATGAGGTCCCCGTCCCGGTCGGCGACCTTGAATCGCCTCTCGTCTCGCTTCAGCATGGACTTGTAGCTGGTTTTGTCATCAACGTCATCAAACTCCTCACCTGTGGTTCACAGAGAGAACATGGACTTCAACCTCAACACCAGGAGATCCTCACACACTGAGACAAATGCGCGTCTGCACTGTGCTGTGATGCAGTTTGGAAGTGTGTCCTTAATGAATAAATGTTGAAATAAATGTTAATATGTTAGGAAATGTGAAGATTAATTTGAACATGTCTCACTGCTGGAGGCAACCCTTACCTAGATAATAGCCATAGGTGGTGTTCTTGTACTCCTCCCAGGCAATCTTCCCATCCTTGTTCTGATCATACTCCTTCCAGTGTTTGTCCACGTTCTCCTCAATGTACTTCCTCTGTCTGTGTTTGATCCAGTTGTGCAACTCAACATGGCTAACAAAGCCATCCTTGTCACCGTCAATGCGGCTCACAATTTTTCTGTTGAACAATGACAGATGCAGACCATGGTGGTGACCAGAAAGACACAAAGAACTAAACGGCACAACGAAACAGAGTTTCGAATAGTGTGAAAATCATTTAAATGCTCCATAATACTGAATTCTTAAACTCTCTGAATTTCCCACATTTGGAAGAGCAATGTGTGTCCCACTGTCACACCACCTCACACTGCGGTTATAGAAAGTAAAACCTACGTGAAACCTCTCTGGCTGCTGCAACACCCAAAGACTTTACTACTACACACCATTGCTCTGAATATACTTAACTTTTTCCCCACCATGTGTAGACTATAGCTTATTCAGAGCATAGATGTCATGGTAGTGATTGTTCAACTGTCTTACCCCAGCCTTTCTTTGCTCTCCTCTGGGCTCAGCTGGTCAAAGGTCTTGGCTTCCTCTTTGCCCAGGAAGGCCTCGTGGTCATACTTGTATCCATCGGAATCGTCATGGGCATGGTCACTGAGGTCACGCTGATGATGCACTCGTTTTTCCTTCGCAGGTACGGTCAGTGTGACCCCGACCAATACAGTCAGGGTTGCCAGCAATAGCAATGGCTGCATCTTCTCTGAGTAGAGAAGAGAGAGTAGGGGATGTTAGACCACTTTAAGTCAAAGGTTCAACCACTGTATTAGTTAAAACACTGTATCTACAATAATAACACAGACAATTTTATCTGAAGGCTGTTCTAGATTGGTTGCAGGCATGTGAGGTGAGTATTCCATTATGCAACAAAGTAATTCATTCATTTTTTTTCACTAAATATCACTAGACGTGTTAGAAAAATACTTTACAACTGGCGTAATTGAAGCAGGGTAAAAACATAAAGTGTAGGTTCCCGAAACATGCAGGCTATCTAACACTTGTTTGCAAGAGCTTTAAACCATTTGTTTTGGCCAAGTGACAAGCCAAGAAATGGTGCAATAGTGTTTTTAAGCATACAACAGAAAAGGCAAACCTATACTCAGCACATACAACTATGAAGATACATGAAACAATAAACGAGTCTTACCAATTGATCGGCGGAACAGCAACAGTGGCGTTTCCCCAGATTTGTGAAAGGATACGCGTTGGCACTTACTGCCTCTTAAAAGTGGATGGAGATGGGGCGGTATTTTGGTTGAAAACACGTCTCCTTCTTGAAAAATTGGCACAGGGATTAGCCAATAAACACATCAAATTGGGAGGGACAAAGAGAATGTCTTATTTTGACTGGCTAGAGAGCGCCACGTTGACACGCGAACGAGCCTGAAACAACGTGGGCGCGCCTAACAAGTTTTTGAGGATGATGAAGTTTGTATACGTTACAGTGCAACGACGATGACGGTGTAAAGACAGCTGACCTAATGTAATCAAACGGCTCAGCTATAAGTGCTTGTTAGAGTCGGTATAGCGTATCGGAGATTTTATTATTTTAACACAAACCTTGACCACTACATGAGCAATGAACTTATCCCGAGGATGGTTCCAAACCGAAATAACAACTGTTAAAATGAGCATTTCTGAGTAGCTTACATGTATTTGTGCATTTCAGGAACAATTAACAAGTGATGTTCAATTTTACCCACTATTCACCTGTGATGTTCTTCCATACAACCAACACACGAGGGCAGAGTGGACCACTTCGAAGGCTCTAGATGTACGCTAGGGCTCTTTTCAGCGTTGTATGTTCCCTTGCTGTGGTTTTACTGTCCATGAGTTTACGGTGCTGGACGAGATTTGACATGGCGCTTGTTTTGGTTTTTTGGATATAGGCAGCTGAACTCCAAATGAAGTGTGATATCCTCTGATTTAATTAACTTAAAACAAATAAAATACTACTTTGTGGTTCATGCAACAATGAAACAAACCAAATGGATCCACATAGGCCTATGAGGAAAGCAAGTGCATTTAGTGTTGTGGAACTAAATGATTTCCCTTCCTGTATTTTGCATTCTTTCCAAATCCTTGATTTACACTGTACACCTCGCACAGGGTTTCTGAGTATGAGAAAAAGTCTTGACTAAACTACTTAAAGATGTTCAATGAACATACTTAAATCATTATTTTGTCACTCAGCATTGTTAATCTAAATACTTAAAACAATTGTTTTGTCTCAGTTTCACATCAAGCATTAGTCTATGCTTTCACCACAGCCCACCTGGAGTAACTGACTAGGTCAGAGTGGGCAAGTCAGTGAAAAGAGAATTTCTTCAGAAGCCACCACAACCACACAGAGCATGGTCAGTTGTAACCCAGTTTCTCTCTCTGTCGCTCTCTCTCTCTCTCTCTCTCTCTCTCTCTCTCACACACACACACACACACACGCACAGTGTTTACCTGCTGTTTTTCCTTACCTCCTTTGTCCCTCCTCATCCCTCACTACACTCTATGAGTCTGTCTTTCCCTCCCTCTCTCCCACCCTCATTTTTTCTAGTCCTCTCCCTCCATTTCTTTCTCTCTCCTCTTCTCTTGCCTGAGGCTCTGTGTCTAGTTCCATGGAGCAATTGAAGGTGACAGGGCCAGAGAGAGGGGGGGAGAGAGGGAGGATGTGCCATAGTGTAGCCCGAGGGCACAGAGAGAGAGAGAGAGAGAGAGAGAGAGAGAGAGAGAGAGAGGGAAGGAGGGAGAGACAAAGCAAAGCAGAAAGTGCTTTAGCATTAGATAGAGAGGTTACTGCAAGAGGCAAAGATGGCTAATAAATCTTTTATAAGCAGTGTATAAGTATTCATCTACTTCCACCTGCCCAAGTAGTGACAGAGTTAATGTTGGGATGACTTAAACTGGAAGTGGTGCGTTAGCTATAGCTATGGCTATGCGCACACACATAGATATATGAATGTATATGGACAAGCTTAGGCCCCCCTCCTGTACGCATATATTCACTTGTTCTTTGTTTTAAAGACTTGATGTTAATTTGTCCTGGCATTGTTGCTATGGTGACCTCTCTTCCCCCTCCCCCCCAGCAGTAAGCGAGAGGGAGAGAGGGTGACAGGGATGAACTAACAAGACACTGAAAAAAATGTGCCCTAAAGCTGCACAAATTTAAGTCACACACAAACACACACACACTCGCACGCACACACACACACACACACACACACACACACACACACACACACACACACACACACACACACACACACACACACACACACACACACACACAAACACATGTACATGCAGACACACACACACACAGAAACAAGCATACACAGTCAGAGACACATAAATATAGCAGCAAAAAGAGAAATACATGACTACATGCAAACATTAAAACATAAAAAAAATGTTTTTGAATGTACATATCTTATAAGACCTATATAGAGCTTACCCAACATTATGGGTAATTTCAAATGTGTTTTCTTTCATCTTATTTTATTTTCTACAGGAGTTCTATGAGTTAAGGCACAGATACAGAGAGATGCTGGGGTGGAGGGAGAGTCAGAGAGGGGGAAGAGATGGAGGGAGGGAAGGGGGAGTCCTATCAACCGGAAATAAAGTAAGCTGGCATCACTGCCCCCCTCTCGCACGCCACCCCTCTCCTCCCCCTTCCTTCTTGTGCCCTCCTTGTCAGTCTCTACTCTCATCTCTGGCGTGTTTGTGGTGCTCTGGTGACGCTCTGGTGACGCTCACTGCAACTTTCTCCTCAGTCCCCCTCGGTGCTCCGAGTCTCTCTCACAGGCCCCTTCGCCTGGCTCTGAGCTCTCTGCTCATAGGTTCTGCAACAACATTATGTGTGTTCGGTCTATTCCTTGTACATTTTTACACAGTTGTTTTTGCGGAGGAAAGTATCTCATGTGATTGGCCAGAGTGTTAAATAAGGGGAGGTCTTAACTGCAATAGGAGTGTTGTAGGTGCACACCATTCATGACCAAGCACAAAAGTCATCCAAAAAATCAGCGGTGTCTTAATGTGTTCCAAAGTGGTGAAGTCAATCTCAGAGCCGACTGGGAGAAAGGTGCTATCATGAATCCCGCTGTGTCGTGTTGTGGATTATTCTACTGCTTGCTAGACACCGCCACCAAATTCATCCAGCCACCAGGGTTTACCCAAAGTTGCGACCCAATGGACCACTTAAACTCTCTTTTAATTTCTCTTGATTTGTCAAGAGATAAAGCCTCTGGCCTTCTACCTTTTTTAGATTCCCATCTTTTTTTTCATGAATCTTCTAGAACAAACAAACAGGAACAGGCAGGACCTTAAATTCCAATGTTTACAGCCTATGTCATCACCTAGGTCCTTCACATAGGGAGATATTATCAGTCTGCAAAAACAGTTGAGACTAGACTAAGCAAGGAGGTCATAGATATGTATGCCCCAATGAATGTGGCTTTTCAAGGTGTCTCTATTTTCAACAAACCCTCTTTGCCACAACCCACACCCTCCGACCCCCACCACCCCACCCCACCCCCGCCACAGTACTCCTCCTAGCTCTTGCGTGCTCAAAACCTCCCGCGTTTCACGGCTAATCCAATAGAATATGCAAATGTGCTGTTGTGATCATGACAAAGTGCAGTGGAGGGAAAACTCAGACAACATGCCCTGACAGGCGTGTGTCATGCGTGTTAACATGCCATGCACACGGAAGTCCACATGAGGGCTGACCCCCCCTACCCCACCCCCCTTGGTGATTAGGAGCTGAACAACCCTTAGTCTGACTCTGCTCTTAACATCTCATTTTGGTTCAGTGTCTCATTGCTAGCATGAAATACCAAAGACCTCATTTTTTCTGGTAACTTTTACGTATGGTTTTTAATAAACTCTGAGATCACCTTGGCACCTTGGGGCACATGTAATGGTAAAGGTCACTTCTGTGACTGCACTGGCTGGAAAAGGAGAACATTTAAATGTATGCTTTAATGGGAACTGTTACATACCTATAGGTGGTCTGGAGTCACATCCTTGGTTGTTTTATTTGCTTTGGTCTCTCTCTCTCTCTCTCTCTCTCTCTCACTTTATCACCCTTTTTCCTGGCATTACGTTAGGACCTGACACTGACATTGACTCTGTATGTCATTTCTCTCTCTCACTTTCTCTCTCTCTCTCTATCTCTCTCTCTCGCCTCTCTCTCTCTCTCTGTCTCTCTCTCTCTCACTCCCCCCCACCCCACTCTGTCTCTCCATCGCTCCAAGGACCAGAGTGCCTGCAGATGCATTTCTCTGTAGCCCACTGCCCCTCCCTGCTCTCCTCTCTTTCGCCCTGTCTAACCCTCTCTGTCTTTCCCTCCACTCTGTATCTCTCTCTTGCGTTCCCTCAGCACACGCGCTCCACTATCAACAAAGCCAGAGACAGTGGAGGAAGCAGGAGAAGGGCATGAGAGAAGAGTGAAGAGGTTTGAGTCGCTTTCATCCTACCGAGAAGGTGAGTAACTATAAAATAAACCACAGACAGTCAAATACATAGAGAGTCAGGCCAAGGTTAAGGTCAGCTAACAGACAGAAAACCAAAATAACAAATGAAATTGTGACAGCGGAACATTCAGTGAACACCAATGCTGTTTGGTTGGGTGAGTGTGGATGGTGGAAATGCCACTGCATCGCATCGTAGCCTGGGAGAAGGTGGACAGTTAGTTGTGTAGAGGTTGTGTAAATAGAATGCATTTATCTGTCTGGCTACCATGTTGTTCAGTGGCATTCAGCAACATTGTCTACTCTAGTTGTGTTACTCTTGAATCTGTACATAGAAAGTTAATAAAACCTTACAAGATGAAGATTTGTAAATTTGGTGATGAACCATTCTTACTATTTCATACTGCATCAGGTATACATTCATTCTTAATTGTTACTTAATTTACTACTTTAATGATGAATTACAACTGTGCCACCATTTGTCTAAGTCTTACATAGTATTGGTTTAGTTCTCATTTTAGTCACACTTGGACGATGAGTCTTCATAGACAATGATATTTTAGTGCGTTGATGTGTGTGTGTGTGTGTGTGTTTTGTCTGTATGTGTAGTTTTTTTCAGTTCTGAATGGTGGCCTTTTCCACATCTTCAGTCTAGTTCAACTTCATTTATGCCAGCCTTTACAAGTCTCTGGTGCTGACTTTAGTGCAGCTTATCTGGTCACCTTTCCAATAGTAATGTTGTGGGCCCTGCGGTCAACTAACAGAGGAGGGATCCTTGCTTTGAGTCCTTGCTTTCAGCGTCTCCAGTAACAAGTTCAGCAAAATGACAGAAGTCTGAGTTTTTCATTGGGCTCCTTCTCTGATCATCTATCTTAACAAGTCTATTCACAGCGCCTCCATGGTGTTATATTATATGGCGTTTTATTTCCATGGATGTCCCCTCATGTATCAGCACTGGAGTATGTCAGTGTAATAATGATACTATCCTACCTTGTGTTTACACTGGTGCATTAGTGTAT
>NC_045152.1:19013777-19056518 GCF_900700415.2 Clupea harengus
AAGAGAAATACGTTATAAATTATGTAAATTTAGTTTACATTTATTCATTTCAATTAAGAGCTACATATTGTTTATGTATAGTGTTTAAAATACACAGTCCGTGAAAAATTCACCATAATAGCATGGCCTAAACAGATTGTGCCATAAATGCAAAGCTGCTGGGGCAAATCAAGAATGAGAGAGTTCTGTCTGCCAGTCTTCACCTCAGTCAGAATGTTTCCTCTTTGTTTAAATCAATATTTTTGAAAGACTTGAAGTTTAATTTTAGGCTTTTTTCTTTCTATTTTGACATTGTGTCCTACTTTCTGCAAAACAACGAATATGTTAACTTAAGTGCAGCATTTGTTATGCAAAACAAACACTGTGCTGCCTTAAGTGCAGCATTAAACATCTGTCATGGTGTACAGAACCTTCTAGCGTTTTCACTATTGAGATTTTTATCACTGAGTTGATTTCTTAGTCCTGCAGTTCTCACTACTTGCTGCAAAGACATTACAACGCAAATATGTTCAGTGTGGCCTGTTCAGTGAGATCTAATGGACTACTTACTATCTGGTGGCCATGTAGTGACCCTAAAAAACACTGAAAGTTGTGTTTGTGTGTCTGGATTGACAGGTCTGGTTCTCGAACCGCAGAGCCAAATGGAGAAGGGAGGAGAAGCTTCGTAACCAAAAGCGAACAGCAAGCAGCACTTCCTGTCCTCAGGCGCACACACCTCTGAGCACTTCCTTTAATTCTTCTGTCTATCACTCTCACCATGGTAACAACTCAGGTGTGCATCACTCATCTATCTTTGTGCTCAGTGATTGTGGCATGGCTCTCTTTACACGTTCTCTTTCTTCCACTACCCACAACACCACCCCCTTTGTCTTTCTCTCTCTTTCAGGCTCAGTTCACAGTCGAAGTGAATCCTCACTCTCAGGATATGGGTCCCTGTCTGTATTCTCCAGTGTGCAGGTAGGTCTTAACTCCAAGCTTAGATTTTGCATCCTCTCACTCTGTTGAACCTTCTCAGGTCTCAGGAGCCACAGGGAAAGCCTTATTCACTTATTCAACTATTTTTACAAGAGAAACTATTGTGCTTTCATAAAAGTTAGACTTCAAATGATAAGATGGACTGACATAAGTTGTGGAATCTACATTTTTGGGTTTGTGTTCTATTGCCCCCTGCTGGTAACCACTGGATATGCTACAAGCAAGCTTATGTTTGTTGAAGGTGTTGCCTGCTCATTTCAGGTGGAACACCAGTATTTATTCTATTTAAATACTATTTAAAATAATCCCCTATTATTTCTATCATCACAGGATTACCTTGCAACACAAATGTACTACAGAACTTTTATATTTACAATGACAAATACATCAATGCCTTCTTAGCACAGAGAATAGCCTACGGCATAGTTGCTATCATAATGTTTACTTAGTCCACTCCATATCTGCAACAGGACAACCTAATTATGACATTCCAACATCTCTTCTCTAATTTTTTCTTCATTCTCTCCTTCTTTCCTCTCCTCTCCTCTTCCCTTCTCTCCTTTCCTCTCCTTGCCTCTCCTGGCCTCTTCTGTTTCCACCTCTCCTCCCTGTCCTCTCCTCTCACCTTGCCTTATCTCCTCCTTATCTCCTCCTCAGTCTTTACCTCCTCAGCCAGCCCAATCTTACTCCTGCATGCTACCACCTTCCCCCTCCGGCCCTCCATCCTCTCTCCCACGCAAGTTTGACCCTTCCCCCTACCCCTCCCCTCACATGCCCCATCCCGCCTCAGCCAGCAGCAGCACAGGTGAGCTATACGCATCAGGGGTTATGGATGTCATATGGGTTATTGGGCCCAAAACTAGCACAATTCTAGCTGTCTGTATTATACGCTTGTGAACTGACCACCCTCTCTCTCCCCCTTCTTCTTTCCATCTTTTGCTATGTTTTTCCTCTTCACTCATTTTTCCCACTCTCAGGTTTTTTGTCCTCAGGTCCATTAACAGTTCCAGGTGGTGAGCAGGACTTGGGGCAGTACTGGACCAGACTGCAGTGAGATAGGGTGTAACCCAGAAATAATACACCAAAACATTGAACCTAGGTGCAGTTCAACATACATACACAATACATGCATGCACACACACATGCACACACACACACACACACACACACACACATACACACACACACACACACACACACACACACACACACACACACACACACACACACACACACACACACAGACAAACACACACACACACACACACACACACACACACACACACAAATCAATTGTCCCCTTACCAACACAATTTCTATAACCGCCTGACACAAGCAGAGAAGAACTATATGACCAACTAAAGAATCAGCTAGGAATCTTTAAACCCAACACTGTGAAGCCATGCCCTACACTGAGAGTACAGATGCACAGGGTTGGCCTAACAGACCACGGACCTGATGCGGAGGAGAAGCCAGCAGCAACCCCATCTCCCTTCATCTCCCCTCTGGTCTGAAGAGGACCGACAAATCAGCAGAGATCAGCCAGCCTCTGGGTTATGGACTGGACTACCTGCAGATACTCACTGCAAGTGATGACAATCAACATGCAAAATCAGTCACGACAGACGACGAGGAGCAGGGACTATTATGGGCAGACATCCTGCTTGTGACCACACGCATGAACACCACATATCTGACTATCACGGACAAACAAGGAAATGCCAATGACAATCAGTTTTTGTAAATGAAAAGACCTAATTTAACACAAATGCTATACAGCCTATGACAATCAGTCCTAGTCCTGCAGTTGTAGTCAGGATTGAAGTGAATATGAGTGCACATGAATGGTGGGCATGGAATCATGCAGATCAAAGATAAACATGGGTGAGAGATGTCTGATATTATTATCAAGTGTAAAAGTTAGTCATTGTATTTTTATTTTGATGTCATCACCATTTAATTCTAGCTTTACCCTGCATCGCTATAACGTTTCTCTTACACACATACCTACAGCCCCCTCTCTCTTTCTGTGTATGTGTGTGTGTGTGTGTGTGTGTGTGTGTGTGTGTGTGTGTCTTTTATTCATCAAAGAAAGAGTGAGAATTTTGTCTTGTGTGTGTGGGTATGTGCATCCACAAGAAAGAGACATTTGGGTGTAAATCTGTGTGTGCATGTCATAATACACTTACACACAATCAGAACAGCATTCATCTTAGGGTAAGAGAGAGAAAGTGAAAGCAGAAAATGTTACTGTGTGTATTATTAGTTTTGTGAGCATTTTTGTGTCTACCCTTTCATGAAACTCTTTACTCATGAATACATTTTGAAATGTGAAATAAATCTGTAGATTTGAGTGTTAATCACTAATCATAAAACCAGGACTTATCTCCCATTACTACAATTCTTTGTGACTCTTTCACCCTTTCACATTTTTCTTTTAGAATCTTAAACTCAAAGTCCTCAAGGATCTAAAGTTGAATTCTCTCTTTCTCTTTTTTTTTTTTTTTGAGAGGGTAACGTATCTACTGTTTCGCCCTGTGTTTATTTCTCCCTGTCACTGAACAGTAGCATTTCCTGCCTATGTGACTGTGAATTTCCTGTTTTTGCTACACACATTACCACACCCACCAAAAATAATGCCCTGACTGACAAAGCTATTCTCACAGGGACAGAAGCGCACATACACCCACAGATATGTACTCAATTATAGTAGTACGACAGGCAGGGTAGAAAAAGATAAGTAGAACATATTTATGTCTCCATGTCTATGTATTATTTTCTCATATTGATATATTCATATATTTTATAGATCATTTCTTCAATATGTAATTGCTGCAAAGCCAATGTATAGATTATACACCACACAGGAGCAGTTTTCTGCCAAACAAAGACAGATTTCCAAACTCTTTTATAAACACTTTAACTAGTGTTTACTAAATGTTTTGTCAGTCAAGTCAGATGTGTATGACTTTTATGAATAAAAATCACATTATTTGCTGAATTTTATTCAATTCATGACCATGTTAACAGGGTCATCAACTGAAGCAGTAGCATGAGTAGTGCTCTCCATGTGTATTCCCATAGCGATTAGCTTGATGAGTTCTGAGTGGAGGCAGAGGGTAATGAGCTGTGCAAACAGGAAGTTGGACCGGGCACGCAAGGAGTTCCATCACACTACTCCTATCCCCAACAGACCCCAGGAATCAGGCCCATCAGGGCTGGGGGTCTTTATGTGGTCTTCTGGGGTGGGCACCACACCCAAAAGTGTTTAGTTCAGCCCCTCCTTGTATATCTTTATCTGTCTGATTTCTGCGTAACCTTCCCCTCTATGGTAGTGCCCCAGGGGCCAAAGTATTTGGTTTGGGTTCAGCCTTGAGGTCGTAGTCAGTCATACTCATTGAGAGTGCTCTGAACACAAGAATTACATGCATACATGACACAACCTTTGAATAACAAAGAGTAGGGCATGACTAAAGCATGGTTATGGCAGCCATTAGTTTAGCGTTACAGTAAAAGGCATGGCATTACAAATATGTACACAGGAGTCATTTGTGAACATATCTGTTCAAGTGGTTGACCTCAGTGCCATCTCCCATCCCCCATTAGACCTCTTTCTCTCTCACTCACTCACTCACAAGCTCTCACACTATGTTTTCTCTCGTTTCCTGTCACAGAGGAAGTGCCTCACCCTGCATATTTGCTCCCTATTGGCTCCCAGTCAGGGGAAGTGATTTGGGAGAGATAGGGCGACCGAGGGAGGCATAGATAGAGGCAGCGAGGGACGGAGAGAGGGAGACAGAGTTGGGACAGGGCAGAGGGCACGCAGGAGGCACAGAATGCATGGTAAAGGAGAAAAAGAGAGAGAGAGAAGGAAGAGCTGAAGAAGACTGAAGTGCACTGAAGAGGAAATGGTTCTTTAGACACTGAGGTAAGACTTGAGGCAGCAACCAGCCACTGGAAGAGAGCAGTAGACATGCACATGACAAAATTATTACAAAGAGAGCTATAAAAGAGTTGCACTGCAAAAGATAGGAAAGTATTTATAAGAATTGAGCAAAGAGATGTGGAGATCCTTAAAAGGTTATTCATGCAGAAACACCCATATAAAAGACTTAAAAAGTAACTTAACTTCTTTTTCAGATGATCTAACTTTTAGTCTATTTAGTTATGATTATGTCACTGCATCAGCACTTTGAGAATAGAGAACAGCCTGACAGGTAACTTACTAAACCGTGTTGAACTGAATTCTCTCTCTCTGTCTTTCTCTCACTCTCTCTTTCTCCCACTCTCCTTCTCTCCCTAACCACCTATTTACGTTGTTCTTTCTCTCTCCATCTCTCCCAATCCTTGTACCAGTGTGTGAGTCTGCTGTAACGCTGGACAGGGTTTGGGAGGGGTGGGGTGGGAGAGCTGCTACTGACAAGGGGAGTCCAGACATCGGCTCACAATCATTTGCACTGTATTTCAGTTGTCATGTTCACACTGGAAGCCTCACAGTAAACACTTCTTTACTGTCTTAGGCATTTAATTTGCTCCCAGATAACATTTTAATAATAATTTGAGTAAGTGTGATTTATTTGATGGTATTGTATTGCTTTTACTTTGATGAATGCTGGTTTAATAAACTGCACCTGTTCAACTTCATCAAGGTGTCATTTTCTGTTCAAACAGGTTCTTATCTGCAAATGCATGGCATTGGGGGTGGGGTGGGGTGGGGTGTGGGGGTTAGTAACTTTAGCATTTGAAAGGGCCGTATTTAGCCTGTCCTTCTTTGCAAGACATCCATGATTGGACATGCGCAGATCCGCCCATTCCAACAGGTCCCAGAGCCGGGAGAGTTGTCGTGTGTCAGACTGTCAATCCATCCCACAGCCACCGAAACTCATGAAGTCGGTCGGCAGGTAGTCTGTCAAGGATAACAGATATTTCGATCACAAAAATTAGATGAGGACGTTGGAAAAGGGTCGGAGATGAGGTGGAGTTTGAAATAAGTGATACATTCGGTCATGGTGTCGAAAAAAAGTTTACGATAGCCTACTTCTGTTCTCAGGCGATAGGCTAATTTTCCAAAACGCTAACACGATAGCTAACAGCAACATTAGCTTTCAAGCTAAATTTTGTTTTAATTATGTAGTATTTTTATAGTTGCTTGATGTGTGCAGTAGCTAGTTGGACTCAGTCTCTCTAAACTTGTGGAATTCTGTGAACAACCACGTCGTAGACAGGAAGGTAAGTTAAGTAAGACTTGTCTCTTTCTGTAATCTGGCAACCAGGAGTTCTTACTTTGCATCCCTGTGTCGATTCGAAGCCATAGAAATCTACGACAAGTTTGTACAAACCAATGGCTGTAAAAAACAGTGAATAATGATTGGTACAAACACATGCCATACTTGACATTTGTTACGTAAAGCGGGGACACATATGTTATTGCTACTAACGTTAGTGGCTTTACTGGCTTATTGCCTGTCGGACTATGTATGTGTAGTAACTAACTGCATTCCTACTGGTATCAGTAGCCTACTGTAGGCTATTCAAACCCGTCAAAGTCAGTTTCGTGGGTGTGATTTGTTATCAGCTTTCATTGAAAGAGTCTGGTGATCCTGTTGTGCGAGATAATTGTTTGGTAGTCAGACGTCGTTTACGTCAGCAGAAGAGAGGTCAGTAGACCCAGGACATGCAGAAGTACCCGGTTTAGACTTTTTTGAGCGGTCATAAACCTCAGTAAAGAACTTGTCTAATATAAGTACAATAATTCCATGTGTTTCCTATTACTTAGGCCCATGTTTAGCAGATGAAACACTTCACATGAATCAAATACATCTGTAACAAGACATACTGGTGTCCTCCCAGTGACGCGATGGCTTGAAATCTTTACATGCTCTTGAAGTGTGTATTTGGGCTCCTCCTCAGGCTCCAACTAAAATGAATCGCTGTTGCCCCGGGGTTTTCATGTTCGTTTGTAGAACCCGATGTGAATTGCTTTATTTCTCTGTGACGGCCTACCCATTGCGTTTAGGCCTGTGTACCCATAGACATGTATGTGTGCCCCTTTTGGGGGGGGGGGGGGGGTCATAGTGAAACTGTATCTTTGAGTCTGCTTGTGACCTCTTGAATCACAGTACCAGGCTGCCTTTTAGTGTGTTTTAGAACAACACAATACTTTTGAATTTTCGTTCATTCTTGTAGCACAGTGATGATTATCAATGTCAATGATTCGTTTTCAGTATATAGATGGAGCAGACGAAAGATGTGATAAAAACAAAGCCATTTAAAAGCCATTTATCAAAACATAAATAACCTACTGCTTTGGGCTGGGTTTCCCAATAATGGTGGGTCTTATGTTTTACAAAGACTTGAAAGATATACATTATTGGCACTCTGAGATTCTTCTGAATGAAGAGTGCGTTATAAATCAAATTAATAATAATAATAATAATAATAATAATAATTATTATTATTATGAAAGTTGTTTACTTCACTACGTGTTTCCCAAACCATGTCTTAAGAGTTCCTCTAAAGAGAAAACTCCCTACACCTGAAGAGGCTGAATAAATTTTTCTTGAATTGATTATTGTCATTCACGTAGGTTTGAGTGTGTGTGACATGAGAATGACTCGGATTGGAGCGCAGGTGATCATTATTAGAAAGATCATCAACAAGAAATACTATGCAAGTCAAACTAAAAAAGTTCCCAAATTAGGACGGTTGTAGGCTAGATATTGCTCATAGATTTGTATTTGCATGGGATTAAAAATGAACTGGTAGTTCATTTAAACTTTTTACATTTGTATTTAGGCCAATGAAACACAAGATGTAATGCAACAAATATCTTGGTTTTACATTGCAGTTAGTGCACACATCCAGACACAAACACTTTTAGGCATTTTTAGGCTAAAACGTCTATTTTATCTGAAAACTGTGTTACAGTAGTTATAGCTTAGGATGGCCCTGACCAACCATATGAAAGTATCTCCTAGAGAAGGTACTTAGCTAAGGATGTTCTGGGAAACAACTTAAAACATTAAGAATGAGGAAGCGTGAAGAAGGGCCAGAGTGGTAGTGGGGAGCAGTTTTGCTAGTGCATTGCTATTGTGGTCTGATCAGATATATGGGACAGATGTGCAGCTTTGGGTAAATAGGTCAACAATGTGTGTGCATCTATTAGATACCAGTACCACGTGAACTGCTTGTGATGTCAGTGTGTAAATGAGACGGTGATGAATGATGCCTCTTTTGTGATACAAGAATGACAAAAATGCTCCTAAACTGGAGCTGCCACTTGAGCTACCACGTGTGTGTGTTTTTCTTGGCATGTGCAGTCTATGATTCTAATCTCATACAGGTTTTGACAAATTCAGCTCATTTCTCTTCACAGTCCTGTAGCTGTCTGTTCAATTTGCAAAAACAAATAAATACATGTATGTTCCAACTCAGTGTTCGAACATAGTCCTAACTCTTTAAATGGGAAACAAACATAGTGGGTGAGACCGAGCCATAAACACTCCCAGCTAATCAACACAGTGCTTCTGGAGTATGGAGGGGAGGGGTGTAATTTGATTGACTGTTAAGCTCAAATGTTAACAACCTTTTGTGATTCCGAATCGCAGACTCTACCTTTATTAGTTTTGGTATGTCCTTCCATCCATGACATTTACCTAAAACAATATTGCGTACCCAGGTTTTATCTGATAATTGTAACTACCTCTGAAACTTTGATTTTTGCAAGCAGATGTTGGCATTTTTTAAAACAATTACGCATCTTTACTTATCTTTTTAGATACCATCTTTCTTTCAGGTTTTTTTTTCAGGTTTGCCGACATATTTGAAATGACTTGGCTGATTTTCCCCATGTGATTTACACCCATAAGAAGACCACTTAGGCGGGCTAATTTTACAAACCCATCATACAGGCTAAAATGTGTGCTCTGCCGAACCTAGTTATCTGAGTCAATGGCATGCCTTCAGAGACCGAGTATTCAGAAAGTAGTTTGCGGTTTATATATCCGTGCTGCAGTTCAGTGTCACAGGAAGTAATAGTGTATTTGGGGGGAAGGAATAACATGGGGTTGAAGTGTACTCATCACCATGTTCTACCTGTCTATGGTATCCCAGTAGTCATGGGTTTAAGAGACATAGCCAAGCAGACATAGACATGAAGGCATTATGCACTTTGAGGTCAGGGGAGATGATGCAAACATCAGTCTCATTTGAATCAGGCTTACACCTTAATAGAGTGCCCTAGACTGTTTGTGTTGAGCCAGGCTTACACCTTAATAGAGTGCCCTAGACTGTTTGTGTTGTGCCAGACTTTAGCCCCTGGCCTTACCGCATACAAATCTGTTGAAGATGGATTATGACGTGAACCTGACTCAACACTGATGTAAACACTACCCTTGAGGGCAAAGATTATCTTCAGTGTCAAGACATCTCCAGTTTTGACATGTGGCATCATGTAAGCATCATTGTAACCATCACAGTAGGACTTGAAAGTGTGAACCTTAGTGTACTGTTGTCTGTCGGTCTCTCTCTCTCTCTTTCTCACACACACACACACACACATACACATACACACCAACTTAATTCTCTTTGTTTTGTTTTTGTGTCTCCACAGTGATGTCTGAGGGGGCGGCCAGACCCCCGTCCCCAACCCACTCAGTCTCATTGCTGGAGGCAAAAGCTGAAACCCGGCTGGTGCTCAAGTCCTTCTTGCGCAATGCGCTGTCCGTTCCCCCAGCAGAGCGGCAAGGCATGGTGGGTGGCACCTACCATGACTCCAGTAAATACAGGTAAGTCCGCCTTATGTGGAGAATAACAACAACTCAAATGAGGTCAATTGATAATTAAAATAATTTATTGGTGTTAAAATATAGTGAGGAATAGTGATATTCGAAGCTGTTCTTTTTTTAATGTAGATGGCTATAGTATTTGCCCTGATAACAGTTCCATGAGCATCTTTTCCATACTGGGATCTGCTGTGCTGCCAGAAAGCTTAGGGTGAGGGTTAGGTTAGGGTTAGGTTAGGGCTAGGGTTAGGTTAGGTGAGGGTTAGGTTAGGGCTAGGGTTAGGGTGAGGGTTAGGTGTTTTGATTCAAGCAATTCAAAAAGAGATCAAAAGACACTGGGGGTCTGCGACCCTTTAAGGCAGTGGTTCTCAACCGGGGGTACGCGTACCCCTGGGGGTATGTGAAGGCAGTCGAGGGGGTACGTGAGATTTTTTAAAGATATATTTAAAATTAGCATCCATTAAAAAATCCTTTAAAAATAGTTATTATACGGCTCTTCAGAATGTTCCAAAAAGTTCTGTTGATTTGCATGGGCCATATGTGGGTTATATGTCTGCGTTCGCAGGTCTGTCATTTCTTGATATTCACTGCTGCAAAAAGTTTATGACCGCTGTCATTGGCAACAGTTTTTGTGCTTCTAATTCACATCTTTCAAGTTTCATATCATTCCGCAAGTAGTCCGGTCATTTAACGTAACGGAAAGTCATTGTAACTTGAAGTCAGCAAGTAATGGGTTGCTACGCAACACCTGAAACTTTAAAGTTATATTAGCCTGAAGAACATTTTTTTCTTAGCGAAAATCACGAAACGGCAACAAAATCAGGTATTTTGAGGTATTTTGGAGGAATGTCTTCTATCGTTTTGGCAAGTAACTGTATAATAAGCCGGAATTTTATCGCGAAAACATGGGTGCTGAACACACACAACTGCTGCTGCACACAGAAGTGTATACTCAACCGGCTGTTGGAATTACGATCTGAAGTACACACCTTTCTGATTGAGCACAGATCTCCCCATGCCTCCTTGTTCCAGGACACAGACTGGCTTGCAAAGATGTGCTATCTGGCAGATCTATTCAGCAAACTGAACAAACTGAATATGTCTCTGCAGGGAAAGGGCACCAGCATTTTAAACCTGTATGACAAGGTGGGTGGCTTCCTGAAGAAAGCAGAGCTGTCGAGAAGAGCCTCTGCACAGGGGGATTTCACCTGCTTTCCTCAGGTGGATGATTTTCTCTCTAGTGAGGATGTGAACAGAGCTCCAGTCAAGTTGGTCATCGTGGCCTGGGACATTTGACCAACTTGATTCAAAATTTTCATTCCTACTTTTCCTGACATGGAGGATAAAGCTACACAGTTGGATTGAGTGAGAAACCCATTTCTCTTGTCCGAAGCAAATGGAAGCAACCTACCTGTCACTAATCAGGAAAGACTCCTGGAAGTGTCATCTGACCGTGGCCTCCAGATGAAGTTTGCCACATCCACACTGATGAAGCAGGAGCACCCTGACCTGGGACAGAAAGCTTTGGAGCAGCTACTACCCCTTGCCTCCACATATTTATGTGAGGCCTCTTTCTTTGCAATGACTGTGATCAAAACAAAGCAGAGAAACAGACTGTGCCTGGAGAAGAGCTTGATCACAGCAGTTGCCTCCCTGCCACCAAGACTGACAAAGATTCTCAGTGAAGTACAAGTTTCTCACTAAAATGCCATTGCAAAAGCACTCAGTTCAATGCAACAATGTTCAATGTTCAATCTTCAGTGTTGACAGTTTAATAAATCAGACAATGATGGCATAGCGCTGTGTATTACATCTTTTTTTTTTCAATCAAAAATGATTTGCGCTGGTTAGGGGGTACTTGGCTGAAAAAATATTTCACAGGGGGTACATCACTGAAAAAAGGTTGAGAACCACTGCTTTAAGGCATGATGGTTAGATCTTCACCTACTTCTGTCCGTGTCTCCCCTATCAGTGCAGGAACAAAGTTAAAGAAGAAAGGGGACGATGGCTGGGACTCATGGGACGAGGCTATCAGTAACGCTGAGGAGAAGAAGCACAGCTTTAAAGACCTGATCAAGAGACGCCTGCGTCCCCGGCCGATCCCACGCCCCGAGGCACCATCCGGAGGCGGGACCTTGGAGAGGGACAGAAAACCTGTCCAATCAGAGAATGACCAGCCTACCACTTATCCAGAGATCCTGCAGAACAAGCTAGAGGTAGTCCTCCTACAGACTCTTTCTGATAGGTGAAAATTCACCCTAGTTACCTCAGGACTCCGGAGCTGCATATAAGTATATTTATTAGACAAACAATAATTGCAATCGGGCTCACTCCCAGCACAAGGCTGAAAGTGAAGCAATGATAAACACATCGCACAAGGTTTATATAGACAGAAGTTGAGCGTTCAGCAGGGATAACCACGTGGTGGATTTCTCACGTCCGAGGCAAGGATGGAAGTTTTGCAAGGTCGGAAGAAGCACAGTTCGAACCTTCTTATCACCTCTGGTCTAAACATGCTCTTGTACATATGCAGACTAAGTGGCACCTAATATTCTAAGTTACACACACGCAGAAAAGCCATGTTCCTGCTTTCATAAGCACATGATTCATACAAGGAATATATTAATACAAAGCACTTGATTATTATATTCTTAAGTCATTAACAGTGTTTGGAAATTATCTCCATCACTTTCCTAAATGTCAGCTTTGTCAATGTAACAGTAATACATGTTCTCAAGGTTATGGTCACATGGTCTTATATTAACTTTAGATGTAGAGTTTTTTCTGATAACTGTTTTGGATGGGTATATACGGTATAGGATGAGATTTGAAAAGTCTTCATGGCTGCTGTATGCAAGTAAGAGGAATGGAGTTATCTTTGAATTCCCTGTTGTTCTGTTCTTTTGTTCCTTTCATCAGAAAGATGGGGGCTCCTCGTCTTCCTTTTCTGAGGAAGAAGGGGAGAAGAAGAAGCAGGGCGAGGGAAGGAAAAAGAAGAAGAGCAAACTCAAAATCCATCTACCTGGAATCTTCCAGAAGAAAAACAAGCCCAAGGATAACGTGCCCCAGAGGCCGAGCACACTGGACCTCCGACCAGAGCTCCAGGACCCCCAGTCACAGCTCTCACCCTGTGAGTCATCACCAAACACATTCAGAGTTCAGACCCACCGACCCACCGACATGTAAACCAATTTGGGTATCGAGAAAAGCACTGTATTCTGTATTTAACTGTATGCACTTATTCACTCACTCATTCACCGGCGACTCCTGATGAGTGGGTGTTTTGACTGTGGTCAGAGGCGTTTCAGTGCTGAGAATACCAATGTGTTTGTAGTCCCAGAGTGTGTGTGGGTGGGTTACTGTATTTGCTTTTGAGTGATTATTGACTGTGTGGCCCTCCTCTGCCCCAGCCCACCCTCCTGAGTTCTATGAGGAGGTTGCCGGTACTCTGGAGAGGATCGCCAAGAAGAGCATGAAGAGGCCCACACCTGTGTCGCCCCCTCTCACCCCTGGGGTTGGAGTCAACATCAGCGCCCCCCAGAGTCAACCTTCAGGTACTGCAGTCTCTTGTCAGGCTTCACTTCAAATCAGTAGTGAAGCAAGAACACCACATACACACACACACACTTACACACACGCACACGTACACGTGCACACACCCGCACACGTGCACACACACACACACACACAAATGCCTTAAAGTGACAGCTTTTCCCTTTCTGACTTCCAGCTGAGGACAAGAACGACGTGGTCCAGCAGTTGGTCCAGGTCCTCTGTGCAGAAGGTGACCTCATCAATGAGAAGGTAGTGTCACATGACGGGTATCCCCCATGTGTTTGCTCACTCCTTTACCCGTGAGGAATCAGTGTGGTGCCGTGACTGGGTTAGAGCCGGCCCTAGTGGACGGTCCAGGCGCTAGTCAGAGCATGGCCTGCTCCAGGAAGGTGACGCATAACCCTGCCCTGCCTGCCAAATTGTGCTGTGTGCGGAATGCGAGAATGTGCCGTGTTTGTGTGTGTGTGTAATTCGACACCACTAACCACCTCGGTCTGAGGTGTTTCTGCTCGTAACCACAAACAGGGGAACAGTGTGATTCACGTGACCTGTGGGTCATTTTCAGATCTTACTGTGGCAGTGAGGGAGAGCTTTGAGAAGAGTTAGGCTGTCAGGTTGGCTGTCATGGCACCGCAGAATTCTGTTGTTTTCTGTTTCTGTTAAGTAGCTAATATACCCTCCCTCCCTCTCTCTCTCCTCCTTCTCCTTCTCCCTGCCTTCCTCTGTCTAAATGCACAAGAGTCTAAAGCCATGGCCACCAGCAGCATCTGGGTAATTACTGACCTCAGATCACTACTGAAGGGCCAGTCATTAGTTGGGGGTCAGATTTCATACTGCATGGTAGAACAAATAACTGCAGGACATTATGCATTGTTTAGCCCCAACTTGTCTTCATCATTTCATTGCTTGTGTTTGCTTGTGTGTGTGTACCGTGGTAGAAAGTGTTATAGTCATGGTGACTGCATGCTTAGTTTCTGTGTGTGTGTGTGTGTGTGTGTGTGTTTTGTGGCAGAGGAGGTTGTGTTCCTCAGGCTACTTACTCGCTTTGTGCCAGTGTTGCGTGGGAGAGTTGTAGTGATGCCTGCTTGGCTAGCCTGTGTGGTGTCAGATGAAGTTGTCCCAGATGACTGCATGCAGGCCTTGTGTGTTCATGTGTGCGTGCGTTAGCTTGTGTGTGTGTGTGTTTGTGTGTGTGTGTGCGTGTCAGGTTAGGTTGTACTTATAATGTCTCTCTGGTTCCAGATCGAAGCCAGCCCGTTCTTGCGATCCTCGTTGGTCCGCCTCTCATATCCATCATTCGCCAAGCTGCTGGACACCTGCGCCAGGCAAACAGAAGCCCCGCCGCAGCCCGTCCCTGCCAGCCCCACACTACGGAAACTGGCCCTCACCATGGAGGCGTCCCGGCGCGTTCTCACGGCCACAGGTGCTCATCAGCGCATGAAGTGCTATGCTGAACGTTACATGGAGAACTTCGCTCCGTGGGTCAAGAGTCAAGGAGGCTGGGTAATCACCTCTCCCTATGTCAATTTATTCAGCCCATATTCTCTCCACCTGTTCTCTCTGAAAAGTGTGTGTGTGTCCATCAACCTTGATCTCAGAATGAGGAACTGCAATTTGAGTCCGAGGTTTGGTCTAAAGTCTTTTGACCAAGCTGCTGTTTTGTCAGTTTTTCATTTTGTTTGTTTTAATTTATTTTTGTTTTTATTTTTTATTTTTTATTTTATTGAGATAGGACAGAGAAGAATGACAGGAAATGAGTGTGAGAAAGAGATTGAGAGTGGGATCCGGGTCTGGAAATGGCCGCAAGTTGGATTGTGATAAGGGTCCCATTAGGCACTTGGACCAGTTGGAATATTTAAAATATTTACTCAGGTAAATTTCAAGAAATGTGACAGCACATTGATTGAGAGCAAATACAAGTGCTATGACTAGCGCTTAACTTGCACTTCAGCAGTACTTCTTTCAACCTGCACTTCTTTTTCCTTTTTTCTAGGTTGTTGTTTTCTAATTCTCATGTAAAGTAGTATTTATTGTTACACCATGCTTTTTATTGCTCTTAGCTTGACTGTTCTCTCCCTTGTACGTCGCTTTGGACAAAAGCGTCTGCTAAATGACTAAATGTAAATGTAAAGTTGGCAAGCTCAACTTGCATCATTTTAACTATCCCCTCTCCTCTACAGGAAAGCATTGTGGATGAGATCGTGGAATATGACTGACAGCAGGAACTATGATGAGCTTTTAGCGTGGACTTTTAACATGAACTGTGGATAATGGAGTCAGTCATGGACACGACATGAAAACAAAAAGGGGAAGAAATTATCATGTACATTGTGAACTGGGTTTTGAGATGAAAAGGACAAATTATTTGTATTGTGTGCTTTTTAAACTATTTTTTAATGTTTTTTTAAAGAAAGCATGAAAACACAAATGCCTGCTGTCTTTATTCTAGTACGGTGAATTGATACGGATATTTACAATGATAATAGTAAAATGAAAAGCAGTTTGCTGGTTTACTGTACATGCCATAGATAGAAAATGCGCCTAGGCAAGAAGGGACATACAGTTGGTTATAAATAACTGAAAGCATCTAAAGAAATCCCATTTGACCTTAATCATAAATCACAGTACAATGCAAATATGTTATTTTACATGAAATGTTTACATTAATGCCCAATTATGTGGATATCATCCCTTATATCACAATAGAACTGCTTGCCTCTATGATAAAGCGGAACATGCAGGGCACATATATGGGTATTTACTCTGTAGATGCTGTAAATTATTTAGCATTTTCAGGTATACTCTTTTCCCTTGTTCTTAAATGTGACATAAAGTAGTCTTTGAAGGGAACCTATCTAGGAGAACAGACATAGTAGATATCAGAGCAGTGGACTAAATTACAGCATTTGAAAAAAACAATACTCACGATTACATCGGAATTATATGCACATTTGTGTCACTCCCACACAACTTTAGATACACATGGCAGTCCATAACAGTATTTTTGATGGCACGCAAAGGTTGATCTAGAGTTCCTGAAATATTATATTGTTCACCTTAAGCATAGGTAAGAGATAGGTTGCGTATGAACATTCATAGCAGGTGGATGCTGCGCAACAGAGGTGTAAATAAAAGCGTCGGGAGAGTGAGTTCTTGGAATCATCTCCGCCCAAATCGCACCTCTGTGCAGCAGACCAGGTCAGTCCAGATACTTCTCTGCCCGCCTGATTTGGCAGTACATCATCATGGAGAAGACCAAAGCCAGGAGCTGAAATCGAACACACACCATTTATATCCATACGGGGATGAGGATATAAAAGTAAGTCAACGCTACAACATAGGACGTGAAAGTGAATACCCACGAGGGCAATTGCAAGATACAACGTTTATGTACACCTTGAAACTATGTTTTGAAAAGGTAATTAGCTCATAATAACTTTTGTATGCAAAATAATCCATTTACTTCCAGTCTCAAACTGTGACAGAGAAATTGTGAAGAGATTCGATACCTGGACAATAACGATGCAGATCCCGAACACCAGCACCGATGTGATGTTACCGAGGAGCCACGTTCTGGCCTTTTGATAGCAAGGCTATTTCCGAGAGAGAAAGAAGAGAAACGTTTGACCAAAGGCAGAACTTGTACACAATCTAACCGTTACAGTGTGAATCTTTAAAAGGAATTGGAGTAAACCTGTCCCTCATCCCCCAAGTATGTGACTGGTCCTGACCTCATCCCAACCACGTCCACACTCTTGACCGCTTAGGCAGCAGGAGGCTGGCAAAGTGGGTTTGCCGTCAATGCTCAATACCGGGTACCAGTCCGTCTGGTTTATCACGCCACAGCACTTGAACTAGGAGGCAAACAGACCACACAGCTATGAAGACTTGTTTTGCACGAGCTCGTCATGTCTGATATCCTCTCATGTCAGAACGTTACCATTTTCTGCACGGAGTCCCATGATAGCTGCAGACGTTCGTCGGTCAGGTAGTCTTTCATTCCCTCTAACAAATTATTCTGCGCTTTTTTATCCAGCTAATGGCGGGGTCAGGGCGGGAAGGCAGGTGAAGGAACAAACCAAGAGCGGGGGAAAAAGAGAGAAGACAAATAAGGTAAGTCACTGAAACGTCTGGAAGTCACTGGAACATTTCATGACAAATCCAAACATCTCAGGTCTGGAAAAGGGACAACCACTGACCTCCTCCTTGTAGATATGAACAGTCACAGCCATAATCACCTCCGTCAAAACCAGGATCAAGAGGATAACGAAAAACTGTAAGACATAGAAAGTAGTCTTTTTTTGTGTTTCTCCACTGTTGATACTGGCCAATAATGATATTGTTCAGCAGGGGGGGTCCATGGGCTGCGCTCAAGTTCTCAGCCAGAGCTGGCACTCAAATTTACACATTTTTGAGAATTCACCATATGTTTCTGCCCGTTCTCTGAAAATTGGACATGGAAGGCTACAGGTTTTAATCTATGAAAAATCAATTGCCACTCAGAAAGTATGTATGTTTGGTTTGTAGGTCCAACATGTTCAAAGAAATGGCGAGAATGGCATATTTCACTTTTAGAAAAGCTGGTCAGTCAAATTATCGACTATTCAATCTAACATTAAAGCAAAACAACTGAAAATTATGTTATGTCGAATCCCAGGCAAGTATTTGTGTTCTCTTTGTAGAGCAAATTGTGTGCACTTCTTAGTAGCCTACTGTCATTCCTCAGTAGCCTACAGCAATGGCATATGAAAACAGCCGTGTAGCTGAAAACCCACGATTGCCCCGGTATCTCATTCTTGTTTCTGGTGTGATGTCGTCCAGCTATGCCCAGATGCCTCACCGTCATCAGCAAACACCGCTGCTCCTTCAGGGCACCTAGGCAGCCCAGGAAGCCTGTCACCATGGTGATACCCCCGGCGACCAGCAGCAGGTTGGCAGCAGAGAGTGAGGGAAAGGACAGAGGGAGGGATGAGATTTCTGCCTGTTTGAAGGACAGCCAGACCCCCACACCGAACAGGCCACATCCCCCCAGCTGCATGAGAGACAGACATGCAAGTACACACAAATTAAAAGTGAAGAACACAAGTATGGTGTCATGTACAAGTAACCCTAAGACTAAATATAGTGTAGTAACAATATCTGTGGTGCAAATGACAAACTTATGTGAATGCATGGGAAACTTTGATAGTTTTTGTGCATGAATGTTTTAGAACTGAGCACAGAAGAGCCATAAGAGACATAAGGGACAGATTCTAAAGTACAGGCTGAGGTGAGACTGACCCAGAAGATCAAGTTGAAGATGAACATGAGGTACTTGACACAGCACAGACACCTCCGTGTCACTGTCATCCTGAGAGGGAGGGGGAATGAGAAGGACATTCAGGTTATTCCAGAAAGAAAATATCATATTTGGTGCAAGACCAGTGTGTCAACAAGTAGTTATTTAGATATCTCATCATAATTAAGGTGTTTTTTTTTTAAAAAGTGGTCTAGCACTCTCAGTCCAGTGGAATCTAATGACCTGCTCTTCTGAAAGGAAATGGCGTTTTCATACAGGAAGTGACCACCCCTCTCCCACTTCTATGCTAATTGTGTCGTTGCAGGGCATTTGAGTCAGAGACAATAGACCGCCCCAAGTTCTAACTCACTGCAAATGTAGCCTACACTTTGCGAGACAGACCCTGTGGATACTACAAGTGACATGACTCATAGATTTTCCTGTTTTTGCCAGGATGTGTCTGTCAGGAACCATCTTTCCAGCTGAACACAATTGTTCTGGAGTTCACCTAACATGGAGTTCTTTCAGGCACAGTCTTGTGACTGGTATGGAGGAAGAACAACAGTTGTAGGTTGTAGCCAAAAGTTGAAAGACAAAATTACTTTTTACTGGTTTATGGCTATAAAAACATTTATGACTTCTTCATTTGAAACATACAGAGGAAAAACAGTATTTAATCTTTATGTTTGACTATATGACTTTATTCTACCAATCATTTAAAGTAGGAGTAATTAATAGGTTCCGCCATGTTGATTTGTGACATTGTAATGCTTTAAACCTCATGGCTAGCTTCCCAGACAGGGATGAGAACCAGTTCAGTAATAATATGTGGTTGAATCTAGAAAGAGAGAGAGAGAGAGAGAGAGAGAGAGAGACGTACACACACACACACACACACAAGCATACACTCTCATGTACACACTCCTCCCCACCTCCTCATCTCATCTAAAAACACCTCTTCATCTAATCCAATACAGTAAACCAGGACAAAAAAAGAGCTGTCTCGCTATTCGGCAGTCTCACTCTTGTGCAAATATTTTTTTATTTCATGGTTCTCCCTGTTCTGGATTCAATTACACAACACTATCATCCTTTGATTATTATTTGATAACTTTATTTGGGTATGGTCAAACACCTGAGTGTGTCATGATGCCAGTATGGTCAAACAGAAAACAAGATTAAAAGTACTCCAAACTAACATTCTAACACACTGCATAGTCCTAATCTAAATGTCCCGGATATGTCGTTCTTAAGTTTAACTTTAGTGGACAGTGGACTCTGAGAGCTAGTCTTAGCCTTCACCCCGGGGTCTTCTGTTGAGCCCAAGTGTGTTCCTTACTGTACCTGCGGTTGGTGGTAAGATTCCTCTGAGGTGACGAAATGGTAACTGTTGCAGCTGACAGAAGAGGCCCTCCTCTGGACCCTGAGTACTTCTCTTTTGATTTGGCCAGATGCCTTTGCTGAGACTGGGATTTTTCTCAGCTAATGCATATCCTTTGTGGTCAGATTCCTTGATTAAACTCCATAGAAGTTCATACGGCTCCTTGCACTCCCTTGTTAGAACTCCTTGAGTCCGCCTCAAGAATGCAGCACAGATGAAAACCAAACTCCTCTCTTTCTTTCTTCCAGTGGTAGTACTTGAGTGCTTCTCCCCCTGTTCCTCTCTTAGTCCTTTTCTCTTTCCTATTTCTTTGTTACAGCCTTGGACTTGTGTGTTTGTCTTTTTCTCTATTCTTCATCTGCTGTTTTGTTATTCCTTAGTTTTCCACTTTTCTATTAGCGCGATGTTTTTGCCTCTTCGCTCCCCTGTTGTCAATGGTTTCCAGATGTAGGGGGTTTGCCCTCCCCTCTCTCTCCTACTCTCTCCCTCCCTCCCTCCCGCGCTCTCTTTCTCTCTCACTCCTCTGTCTCTTGAGAATTCATTCTTTTCCACTGGCCTTCTTCACATCCCCCTCCCCCTCTGTCTTCTCACTCTGTTACCCCCCACCCCCACCCCCACCATCAGCCTTCTCCAGTCAACTGCTGGAGTGTCCCAAACATACATGATGGGCATCCCGTATGCTGTGTTCACAAAATGTTCTGCTTATTGTCTCTCTCTCTCTCGCTTGCGGTCTCTCTCTCTCTCTCTCGCTTGCTCTCTCTCTTTCTCTCTCTCTATCTCTCTCACTCTCTCTCTCTCGCTTGTTCTCTCTTTCTCTCTCTATCTCTCTCTCACTCTCTCTATCTCTCTCTCACTCTCTCTATCTCTCTCTTTCTCTCTCTCTCTCTCTCACACACAGAAATACACCCTTTCCTTCCTTCCTTCCTTCCCTCCTGTCACCTTCTTCCCTGACCTGGTTGTGTGTGCACTTATACTGTATATGTGTAATAGGTTGTGTGTGCACTTATACTGTATATGTGTATGTGAGTGCCTATTGAAGGTGGGAAAACAGACTTGCAGAACTTCGGAACTCTTCATCAGTAAATACGCAGATAAGAATCCTGGTCAGTTTGGGGAAGTCATTTCTTCAGTGGCAATGACTGCAATGACGGCATTGATTGTGTATTGCCCCGGCTGGGGTTTTCACTTTTTTCCGTAGAAGGCTCTACCCCCACAGCATCTTAATGTAAAATCGGAGCAATTGTATTTGTTGGTAATATAAACATTACTATGCCATAGACGGAAAAAAAAAACATGCCTGGCCTGTATACATGCAGCAGTGTTTCTATAATTAGCAAACCCCATCCTCTTTTTGTGGACTGCCTGGCTCTCTATGTTCTGTTATGCTACACGGGTCAAAGCTATAGCTAGGTGAGATACTTTCATGTTCATGTGTTTGTATGTGGGGGGTTGGGAGGGTTGGAGGTGATCCACTGTCCTAATATTACGAAAAGACTGTGGCAGAATTTGCCTGCATTAGGCTGACCGAAAGAAGAACTAGCAATGCCGTCCACTCATCGCCACACCCACAGCACTGGGGTGAAGTTAAATAGGTCAGAGGCTCCCCCTAGTGGTCCAATAGAGTCCTCCACAAATTGGAAATGACAACAGTTTCTTTAAAATGTGTACATATCATGTAAAAAGAAAATCAAGATTACGTTTATTTTGAAAACCTCGCCAACTTGCAAGATTTTATATACTGACTGGAAATTAAGACTTGGTCCCTGACCAAGACTGGACATGAGCACTTGGCTTGGTCCCCGGGCGCAATAAGTGGCACGGTGGCTCAGTTGCTTGCACTGCTTGCACTGCTGCCTCACAGCAAGAAGGTCATGGGTTCGATTCCCGCATGGGGCGCTGTTGGCTCTGGGGGGCAGGTCCTCCCCAGAGTGCACAGTGCTCAGGTGGGCTATCTCCCGGGCCTTTCTGTGTGGAGTTTGCATGTTCTCCCCGTGTTCACAAGGGGTTTCCTCCACTAAGAACCCCAACAGTAAAAACATGCAAAAATAACAGAACTCATGTCCATCCCTGACCAAAGATGGACAGTTCACTTCACTTGGTCCCCGGGCGCTGCAAAGCTGCCCACTGCTCCTGGGGGGTCCTTGAGGAAGGACGGTCCAGGATGGGAAAAAGCAGAAAATAAATTCACCGCGACCTCAGGCCTACCTGCGTGTGTGTGTGTGTGTGTGTGTGTCCTGTGTCGCCTCCATATATGCACGTGTGTGTTCCAGTGTGTCGTGTGTGCCATTAAAAACCTGACAAAGGTCTTAATTATTATTAAAGGCTGCCCACTGCTCCTGACTGCCCTTGAGGAAGGACAGCTCGGATGGGTTAAAGGCAGAGGACAAATTTCACCGGCTACCTCTTCGGCATGTGTGTGTGTGGTTCCTGTGTCACCGCACATTGCACGTGTGTGTTGTTGTGTGTCGTGCTGTGTGACAACAATTAACGACTTTGACTTTGACTTTGACTTAAATCTTCACTGCAAAAAAATGTCAGACTCATTTGAAGTCAATATTAAAGATCAGATGAAAAACTGAGACACTTTAAGCTTCAGTTTATTACAGCAGTATCAAAGTTGAATTAATTTATATACACAAAAAAAGAGGAACTTCCATGTAGCTATACATAGTAGACAGAAATACATAGGCACTGTTTTTATAAACTGTGGCTAGTTGGCTCAGGTCAGGGCATTATTCTGACTGTAGTAATATTCTGAAAGCTTTGGAATTACAGTGAGGAAGGTGTTGTTCTACTGTATGTTATACCTGATGTGTTCAATACAGGTCAAATCAACATCATTTGATTCACAGTTAAGACAGGATTCCTTAGAGCTAGCCATGTGCAATTGCTTGACCACAGATATAATTTCTTCTCAGTTTAGTTTAGTCCTCGTTTTCCCAATAGACTGACAAGAGTTAAATTACGTGGGAACAGTTCTGGGTACGGTTTCACACCGCTGTGGTTTGGCAGAAAGCTACAGCTCCGTTCAGCACCCCTCCCGTCTCTCCCATCACTTCCCCTTTCTTCTGTTCCTCTGTCCCTTCCGCCTCCGTCTTCCCTGCGCTTTGCCCATCCTGAGAGGGGGCCATTGGCTGCTCTTTGGGTGGGGTCTCCACCTCCACGTCCTCATCGATGTAGAGCAGTGGCGATTGCTCCTCCCATTTTTTGGCCTCCTTCGTGCCTACTGCTCCGACAGCCTTCTCCTCCTCGCTGGGCGTAAACGTGCTGAGCAACACCTGTGTCTCCTCCTCCGCTCCGCCATTTTCCACCACATTCCCATCGTCCTCTTTGGCGTCCCACTCCTCCTTCTCCACTCCACCTATCATCACAGGCCCGGCCCACGCATCCTCCTCACCCTTCTTCTTTTTGGATCTCTGGCTTCGTCCCATCATGGAGGTGCGGCCAAAGTTGTGGTCTGTCTTCTGTTTCCTGCGCTTGACTAGCAGGGCAATGCAGATGATACTGGCCAGTGCAGCCACCAGGGCGGTGATGATGACCCACAGCCACAGGGACCTCTTGGGTTGGCTCCCTGCATCATCCGTAGAGGAGGGACCTCCAACCCAGGATGGATCAAGAACAACGGGTATTCCTGAAGCACTAGAACTATCAGTGGTTCCTTTGGTGGTGGAGCTAGTTTCATGGTAAGGTGTTGCAGAGATGGGGATGGATGGGACTAAGGTTGGGTGTAGTGCCATTGGTGGGGTTACGCTGGTGGTTTCTGCAAGAGTGCCTGCAGTGGTAGCCTGAGGGGAAGTTGAAGATGAAGTGGACGGATCCATTGCAGAAGTGGTTGGAGGTGGCAGGGGAATTATTTGGTTTGTTGTTGGAGGGGCAATGGGGCTTGAAATAGTGGTTTGATCCATTGTGGTTTGAGGGGTTTGGGTTGCACTGGGAAAGATCTGTGTGGTTTCTCGAGGGATCCTTGTGGTTTCAGGTGTGGTCTGAGGAAGAGCATGTGTGGTCGGATCTTCTGTGGCGGTGGTCTCTGATTCAGAAGCAGTCACCTGGTATGTAAAGTCACCTGTTGTATAAAGGCTTGTGGAGAGGGGCTTGTGTGCAAAACTAGTCTGGGGGACCAAATTGGCTTCAGAAGTACCCTCAGGGGGTATGGTCACCGGACCTGAATCTATGTCTGTGGCAACTGGAGCTGTGTTTGTTTGGAGCTCAGTGGAGAACATTTCTTTGGGAACACTACCTGTTGAATGAGCAACTTCTGTATCAACAGAAGCATCTGTTGTCATTGTAAACATATCAGAGGGCATGTCTGGGTCTGTGGAATTCTCCTGTGCATGAAGTTGCCAAGGACAAGAGGAGAGAAGAACCATAATGTAAAGCAACATCGGCATTTCCATGCTGAAGAATAATCAGGGATCAGGTTGGATATTTTTGGATCTTCTTTGTTTTTACGTCCCTTATATTTCTGTGAAGTAGGCCTAGTGTTGTGGGGGATTGGTGGTCAAGTCCTAGTGGTGCTCAGGCAGTGGGTGCAGATGGGCGTTTGTGAATCTTGGAGAATCTCATCTGTTGACACTGCCGCGCTCTGGCCTCTGGGAGAGGTGGCAAAGGAGAGAAGCGACACCTTTCTTCTATTCTCCACCTCTGCAGGCTTCTCTTTGCCCTCAGCTCTGTCCTCTCATGCCCTCTGCTCTGCTGGTACTGGTTGAGATGTCGTGCTTGCAAACTTACACGTGCAGGTACATAGGGCGGAAAAAAACACAGGGCTGTTTTTCTTCTTTTCTCTCAGACTTTCTCTCCCTCTCTCTCTCTCTCTCTCTCTTCCTCTTTTCACGTCAACCACCTTGTGGTTAGTCAGGCTTCCAGGGCAGAGGGGAGTTTTAGCTGCAGAGATCTTGAACACAGAGAGCCCTGTGAGTAAAAGAGAGAAAACATTAGTAATGAGAACGATTAGTTTAAAAAGAAAGGCCGAAAAGAATGCCTCCAACACTACAACCACTATAATTACAATGCTAACAAAATAAATTTTTAGGTTATTTGTTTTTCAAAAGCTGTTTTGCTAGACTGCTGTGGAAGTGTGATCTGATGACTGTGGCATTCACAATGTTTGTGACATTCACAATGTTTGTGGAAGGTTGACTGCCATTTACACAACACAAAACGCTCTTGCAATAATATCCACAATCCAATTAGTGGGAATATTGCCTCAAAATATGCAAAAGGTCTTCATCTCAAAGTCCTGAGTTTCCCAATATACAGTCAGTTAATTACCATGTGTTTCAAGTAGAGTACAAACATATTTTTTTTTAATCCAGATGGACTGGATTACATGTACAGTATATACATTAAATATATATTCTATTTACAAAGCTTTTTGGAAATTTGATATAGAAATGTATGAACGCATGATACAATATGGGATTTCAAATATTTCATGGGAGAAGTCATTAGTGAACAAATTAGTTTAGATCTTACAAATGCGGAACGTGATTTTCTTCCTCTTCCACTTTTTTGCGATGTCTGTAATCGGCATGCCAGTGGCTTGCTGAAAAAAAAATTTCTAGGTGCATTGAAGTCCTTCGTGAAAATGTGCTACAAAAGTCAGGAGCAGTTAGCTTTTTTTGTAAATAAGAGCAAGGCTTACCTGACACTCGTGCATCACCGGTTGATGTTACTCGTAGTGTGTGTGTTCATTCTTGCAATATTTTTTTAAAACTCTTCACGCAACTCCACTTTTTTGCCCGCTCTGTCTCTGGATCTCCGTCTTCCAGTCCCTTTCACTTCTTCTTTTGAAGTCTCCTTCTATCTCCTTGTCTGAAAGGGGCTGTTTGCTCCTGTTAAAGTGAGATATCTGAGGCTGGAGAAAGGCCAAGGGTTCGCTTTACCTCAGCACTCTGAAACAAGAAGTCAGAACCATTAGAGGAAACCACATGCTGGGTGTGTTGAAATGGTGTTTGCATGCTTGCGTTCCTGCCTGTGGGCATGTGGGTGTTCATCTGGACTGTGTGTGTGTGTGTGTGTGTGTGTGTGTGTGTGTGTGTGTGTGTGTGTGTGTGTGTGTGTGTGTGTGTGTGTGTGTGTGTGTGTGTGTGTGTGTGTGTGTGTGTGTGTGTGTGTGTGTGTGTGTGTGTGTGTGTGTGTGTGTGTGTGTGTGTGTGTGTGGTGCGTGCGTGTGTGTGAAAGAGAGAGAAAGATGTCATAGGGCGTAGAGTTCATAAGAAACGTTAAAGGCAGGAAGCCGAGTGTGTGACAATTTCACACATAAGTCACATATCAGATTGGCAAAAGATTTGACTTTAAAATACGTCAATGAAATTCTGGGTATCTCATTTTTGCATGAACAGAGTCAAGAATTTCTTTAAATGTAACGTACAGTACATGTAACTCCTTGTGTGTGCAAATGTATTTGAATTTGAGGTTGCGTGCCAGTTTGGTTGTGTATTGTTTTGTTTATTATGACCACAGTTGCACCGGAAAGCGGTCATATTGTGTTTGTCAACGTTTTTTGGGTCAACAATATCATCTACGTAGACTTCACCAATCCACATGGCTAACCCACATGGCTTATACGGAATATAGGGTTTGTGTCCCTGGGTGGGTTGGATGTGGGCTAGGCTCAAACCACTTGATGGATTGTTATGGCAAGTTGGCCACTAGCTCATTTCGACTTATCTGCGGAGTAGCGCCACCGAGTGAATAATAACCCTATAACCCTGTAACGCCTGTTGTATCATATTTGCATCTGTTTTTGAGATGTCTACATCATTAGGATCAATAATTTCCTAAAAAAAAACCTGTTGTATGCAATATGACACATGTCTTCTGCCCACTGGAGGATTATCCGTGCTCTGTAGGTGAACTGTAGGCAGTAGTAAGCCTTTGCCATATCCAAAATGGCTGCCTTCATAACTCTCAAGTATTTGGCAAGGAAATCTTTGGCAGTTTTGAAGAAGTTACTGTAAGAATATAAAATATGACACAGCAGGTTTTAAGGTCATGTTAAGTATGTAACATGATATTGCAAGTATTTAAGGTAATCAATCTGTAAATCCCTCCATTGTCTTTGTATTCCAATTCATGATGCTGACAGAAAGATCAAATCTCACCAACTCTTTGAAGACACGAAACTTGGTTTATGGACTCAGGATCCCTTCCTGAGGTGGTGCAAAAATTTTACATAATTTCACCACTGGGGATGTTGTAATAAGCGAAGGCCAAATCTTTTTTTTTTTAAAGGTTCCTGTTCAAAGAATCATGTCAGATTTAAATGCAGATTCACAAGATATATTTCTAATGTCTCTGACGATCCTATGTGGAGTTATGAAACTCCCCCTATTCATTTAGATGGGAGCCTGATCTCCCCCTATTCATTTAGATGGGAGCCTGATCTCCCCCTATTCATTTAGATGGGAGCCTGATCTAGTTACCCTGAAATAGCTGCCCAGAGGCGTTGCCAAAATGGCTGCCGAATGCCGCAAGACTTGCCTAGAAGGACTTTGGCTCACAAATGTCAAATCATACATGTATATACCGGTAAACATATTCTGTCTTTTATATATATTTTTCAATACTGTTGTGTGTATTTTTGTCTATGTATCATTTGTCATTTGTCATTTGTGTGTGTGTGTGTGTGTGTGTGTGTGTGTGTGTGTGTGTGTGTGTGTGTGTTTCTGTGCGTGTGTGTGGTAGGGTAGGGTAGTGTGTAGAGATACAGTAAGTTTCAGTCATTTCCTCTTTTCCTCATGGTGTCCATTTACTATTAGTTCTTCCTGTCTCTTGCACACGAACGCACATGAACAACCACGCATTACTAAATCCCCTAATATATCCGCATCCACATACTTGTTCCCAGACACAAACATTTTGACATACCTCTCACACAAGTTCATGTTGTGGAATGAAACATTTACTTTGCAAGACAAAGCATACAGTGAATAATTAACAATTGAATCAATATACAAATGGGTTTGCCTCAGAAATGAAACAGTGAGGGAATTGTAAGGCTCAGGCTGACTGGTCCAGTGTCACTAGTCCTCATTAGCATCTTCCTCAGTCTACGCAACGGGCCTCCTCTTCCTCCAGTATTGTCAGGTGATTCCTCCCCATTGGCCTCTCCCTCCCATACCAGAACTCTGTGATGTCTGCCATAGTCACTTCAGGCTGAGGCCATAGGCTTCCATTCATCCTCTCCCCCTTTTTCTCTCTCCGTTTCTCCTTTTTTCTCTCCTTCCCTGTCCCTCTGTGTCTGTCACTGCTGGGGATCACGGTGCCGTTAGCGTACCAGAACTCCGCGCTCTCCTCTACTGTCACCCCTGGGTTTGCCCACAGGCTGTCCTTTTCCTCTACAGTTCCTCTCTCCACTCCTCTTGCCCCTGTCAGTCCCTCCATCTCCCAGCTCCTGCTCTTCCTCACAGCAGACAGACGAACCCACAGGAAGATATTGAGTCCCAGGAAGAAGGACGCAAGCGTAGCAAGGACCCAGAGCATGAGGAAGCAGGTCAACTTTGTACAGAAGGGAGAGGATGGGAAGGATGGGAGAGGATGGCAATCCCCTGTTCCAGTTTGCCTTACGCCTCCTGTCATCATCTGTGTGGTTGTGGCCAGAGTGTGTGACTGAATTGAGATGTTAAGTGATGAAGTGCTGTTGACGGGCAGACTGATGTTTGATGTATCAGTCTCCATGTCCTTGGAAGTGCGCAGGGCAGAAGAAGGATCTGCTGTTGCTGCTCCAGTTCTGAAGGTGGTGAATATTGTTCGGAGGTTTGTGGTGGTGTGTGTGACTCTGTCAGTAGGTTGTTTGAGATGGGCGCTTGATGTCGTGTCAGCGTATGCATCGTACATCCTTGCGTTCGCTGTTGTCACACTGTTGGTGCGTATCTCCCTTTCCTGCCTCTCCGTGTTGTCTGGCCTGGCCTGAGTTGAGTTTCCCCTTGGAGACATGGAGGAGTGGGGGGAGCTTAAGCTCTGAGGCAGACCTGCCTCACTGGAGGCAGTATAGTTTACACTCCCATCAATTTCCGTCCTCTGCTCGAATAGAGTCGAATCCAACCCAGGCCCAGGGGATGCTGTCTGTGAGCTTGCCGTGGCCCCCAGATGGCCCTGGGTCCCCTCTATTCCCAGCAGGGAAGGGCTTGGTGTCAGCTGGGGGCCTCTGTTCTGCTCTGCTGTGGTGGGGCTTGATCCTGTGCTCTGAATGGCATTGGACTCCTCAGCAGAGGTGATTAAAGTGGAAGAGGCTGTCGCTAGCGGTTGTTTAGGTGGTTTGGGTGTTGCAGTGGCAGCCAAAACATAAGCGTTTGTCTTTGGAATCACTACTCTAAAAGTCTTACTGTTTGTTGTCAGTCCAAGAGTTGTCTTTGAAATGTTAGTTTTTTCAAGCAACGAATCTGCTGTTGTTACCTCAGTGAGATCCACCTTTTCTGCTGTGAGTGTCCTGTTGGTTTCTGCTGCTGTGTTTGTTTTTGTTGCTGTTGTTGCGTCACTGACCACTGATGTAGTCGAAACTTTTGTGACTGTGCTGATCCTGGGCTTTGTTGTGGTTACTGCTGGAGTTGCCATAGTGGTACTCATATCCAGTGAGGAAGTCAGCGTTGATGCAGCGAAGACATGACGGATGCAAAGACCCACAGAAAGCAGCACCCAAATCATCGTCTGTGCCTGTGTAGGTTTGGATCAGAGATGAAGGGAGAACCAAACGTAAGCACACAAAAGGCAGGTTCAGTTCGGTTTCTGAATTGCTCAACACATAACATTATTCAACTACATTCGTAGCTTTTTGTAAATGAAAAGGTTCATTAACATCACAATCCTCTTTGGGAAACCTATATATATTTTCACTGTGAGCTAGGCGAGTAAAAACAACAGTAACATAACTTACCATACCTGATCTCTTAGCCTCTCATCTCGCATTGTCTTCCACTGCCTACAGAACTTCTGCTTGCTACTGCTCTAGCCTTCCGGGAAACCGGAACTGGCACTGGGGACCAATCATAGCTCAGAGATGACACAAATCAACTTCCCATTTGATTGTCATGGTGACAGCGAATCACATGGTTGGAGGGTAAAACAGGATGTGGGTTGTCCAAACTCATTGCACCTCATGGGTTGCAGAAATATCGCATCATAGCATCCGGTTGACTCAATTCAATGTTACTGGAACAGTGACCTTTTTTTCACAATTTTGCTGAACAGGGTGAACTGTTGCATCATGCAATCTGCGCCTTATAGAATGGCAGAACAAAAGGTGAACAGTTTCTCACCGATGTTATGTTTATGGGAAAATCTCATTCACTCGTCTGTCAGTCCAGTTTTGTCTGCTTTCCTTACTCACACCCTGAGTAATCTCTTTTTTATGTTTTGTCCCTGACGTGTTGCCATAGGCTGCTGCGTCTGTATTTAATTGAGGATTGTCTTGGATTAGTGGCCTCAGCTTCACCTAATCTGTTTTAGTAAATGACACCCGAGAGTGTGTGGCGTGTGCACCATCTGTAAGGTCGAGGGAGAGGAAGAGAGAGGAAGAGAGGTAAATAAAAGGACAATTGACAGTAGTTTTCCTGAATCACAGAAATGGAGGGCCAAAATTACAAAGAACTAGAGAGTGAAGAGGAAGAATGGGAATCACCTCCGCCAGAAACTGAGCTAGGGCAAGGGGCAGACATGGAGATGGACGGACAGGGGGCAGGTGAGAGTGACATGGTGGACTGGAATGGGTTCCTCACAGGGGAGGCGGTGGCCGAGGCACAGGGGGATCTATGGCCCAACTGGGACCCCAATGAACCCGTGACACCGCAGCAGGTCCTGAGACTAGCAGGATACACACAGGGTGAGTCTACGGTTGCCATAACGATTGAGCTGACGTCAATCAAGAGTGCCCTCCACTGTCATTGGTTCTACATAGGTTCAATTTGTAATGAAATGCTCTCAAGAACGTATTACTGTAAAGTACTCACAACTCTAAAAGTAGGTGTTTTTTTTTTAATGTTTTATTCTGGACTCTGCTTTGGGACACACAAGCACTTCTGTAGAGACAGGCGTTTAGAACAGCAGTTTGTGCTGTTGTCAAACAGTACAAATATAACTGATATGCAAACAGTATGGAAGCATGGTTTTATAAAGTACAGTACAGCTCATAGTTCGTAGTTGAAGACTAGACTAAATAGCCAAACATAGCAGCACATTAAGAGAGAGAGAGCTGTGTGTATCCTTCATCCCAGCATGCAGATTCCACGAGCTGAAAAAACTGCATGGAATGAATATAGTCTTACAATTATTTACTATAAAGGTAAATGCTAGATTTTCTCAAATGAATTTGGCTCTGTAATGTGTCATCAAGCCCTGTGAGGATTTCATTTTCGTATCAGGGACTGAAAGCTACCACAAAAAAACGAATAAAAGTGCATTCACTCAGCTGATGGTACTAATGTAATGTAAACATAAAGGTTGCAGACATAAAGGTTAAAGACTTGCAGACTTGCATGAGAATACTTTATTGCTTACACACATATGATACAGCATATAATCAGTGTTAAACAACAAACATTTGTAGGAAAACCATAATGAACTCATCACAGTCATTTAGAGCTACATATAGTAGTGGCTTCAAAATATATTGGTGTTTTTCTTTGCCTGGAGAACCAATCAGTAGCCGACCAACTGCGTGATTGATGATTCAGCACAGACAAGCTACTTCCCTAAACCATGCCCTCTAGTGGTGCAGTCTTGAGCTGCATGCAGAAGTGTACGTGTGCAAGAACAAAGTTCAGGTTTTAAACCCAATGAATGACCATTGTCTGACTAATGTGGAAGTGATATTTGGTATGCTTGCAGGTTGTCAGTGCCCTCATGGGATCAGGCATAACACCATTAATGCAGCAATTACCCAGTGATGAGCTGATGTGCTAACGTGTGTGTATGTTTTTGTTTTGTGTTTGTCATTATGGACAGACTACTTGTGTTGTCCTGAGGAGAATATTTACAACATCAGCTTTTCACGGTTCAAAATCAGGGACATGGAGAGTGGCGCCGTCATTCTTGATTTTAAAAAACACTGTCCAACAGGTATGTGTGCACAAACTCAACCACAAACACATACAGTTTGTGTTTGTGTTTGTGGTGTATGTGTGTGTGTCATCATGATTTGCTTCCCTTCATGAAATTACCCAAATATTTTGGAAGAAGATCCCTTTTTCTCTTCGTACAAACTGTCCAGTCTCTATGTATATGTATATATAAGTATTTTCAAAAGGCTTCCTCTGTCCGGAAACAAATGAAAGTTCACCCAAGTCTACAAGTTATATAATATATACACGATTTGTTTTTGTCCATCTCTAAAGAGGTGCTTTTACATACTGAAGCCTGTGTGTTTAAGTTCCAGAACAGATGATGATGATGATGATGATGATACTCATGATGATGAGATGAAGAAAAGAGATACAGTAAAAATGGCAAACTGTAGTCATTGTAATCATTAGCAGTTGTAATGTTGTAATCTGGTTGTAATGTGCACTCTGCCCTCCCTGTAAGAGATCAGTGCCGAGCAGCAGCAGCAGCAGCAGCAGCCGCCGAGGAGATTTATTCAGTATCACTTTTCCCCTGCTTTCCTCAGCCTCAGGGAGATCGGAGCCACGTAAGTTGATATGGTATATTAATACAGTAGACTAATCTGTATGTGTGTGTGTGTGTGTGTTTGTGTCCCTCTTGTCTTCTCTCTCACAAATGCACTTACATTTTTACACAAATATACTTTTGCAGTCTATCACTCCATCAATGAACCATCGTCAGATGGACAACTCAACTACCTTCTAAGATTCTACATCTCTTCAACTTCCCAAATCAGTCTTGCCCAGCCTATTATAATGAATCCTGAAGCACCGTGTGCATCTTGTTCTCCCTTTCTTACTCCCTCCCTCCCTCTCTCTCTCTCTTATGCAGGTGGGAGTTCACAGTGGGAACTAAGGCCGTGAACAAATTTCGGCTGATTGAGAGGCATTACTTCCGCGACCTGCTCCTTAAATCCTTCGACTTTGAGATTGGGTACTGCATCCCCGACACCAGGAACACCTGTGAGCACATCTACAGTTTGCCTGAGCTGGAGCCAGAGATGGGTAGGTCTGAAAAAGCTGATCTGAATTCAAGTCAGAAGAAAGTATATGTTCTAATACTTTGTTCAATTGCAGAATTCAGATGTCTTCGAGACACAGACGTGTGTTTTTGTGTGTGTGTGTGTGTGTGTGTGTGTGTGTGTGTGTGTGTGTGTGTGTGTGGGGGGGGGGGGGGGGGGGGGTGGGTGGGTGGGTGTGTGTGTGTGTGTGTGTGTGTGGGTGGGTGGGTGTGTGTGTGTGCTTTGTTCCTAGTTGGAGAGATGATAGCAAGCCCTTTTGAAACACGGTCGGACAGCTTCTACTTCGCGAATAACAAACTGATCATGCACCACAAGGCTGAATACTCCTTCTGCCCGAAGCAAGACGGCATCATGTGAATAATAGAGTAACTACTTCCTGGCGATGGTTCGAAGGGTCTGAGAAGGGATTCAGAGACACGAAGAGAGAATTGAGAATGGCGAACACACTCCTTTATGTTGTATTCTCCAACATCAGCATCTATAAACATTTGAGCTTTCCTGGTATGGATGAAATAAACATTGGTGTTGCTTATGTAGAAATTTAATTCATGAATTATCTCAATAAGACCACCTGTACAAATAAAGGAATGATTCAAAAAAGTTTCATTTAAGTTTCATTATTTTGCTGTAATTGGTGTTTGATGTATTCATATTAGATTAAAATGCTAGTTGATCCACATGATCTGTTCCTCCTACTCAACTCCACTGCCTGTTTCCTGAGAGTTTGATTGCCTATATGTACATGTACTTGTTTACATACTTGTGTACATATTTGTGTACATGTACTTGTGTACACAATACATCAGATCTCACAAACATACCGTATAATATATACAGTGGGGAAAATAAGTATTTGAACCCCTGCCGATTTCGCAAGTTTGACCACTTGCAAAGAAATGTGTGATCTATAATTGTAATAGTAGGTGTATTTTAACAGTGAGAAACAGAATATCAACAAAAAAATCCAGAAAACTGCATTTTATAACATTTATGACTTAATTTGCATTTGATGCAGAAAATAAGTATTTGAACCCCTAGCAAAACATGACTTAGTACTTGGTGGAATAACCCTTGTTGGCAAGCACAGACGTCAGACTTTTCTTGTAGTTGGTCACCAGGTTTACACACATCTCAGGAGGGATTTTGGTCCACTCCTCTTTGCAGATCCTCTCCAAATCAAAGGTTGCGTTTTCAATGGGAGGGAATGAGGGAATGAGGTTCAAGCCCAATATTCCACGTTACATGGCCCCATCCATAGTCCCCTCGATGCAGTGGAGTCGTCCTGTACCCTTGGCAGAGAAACAGCCCCAAAGCATAATGTTTCCACCTCCATGCTTGACGGTGGGGATGGTGTCATATTCAGCATTCTTCCCCCTCCAAACGCGGCAAGTCTAGTTGATGCCAAAGAGCTTGATTTTGGTCTCATCTGACCACATCCTGTCTCCCAATCCTCCTTAGAATCATTTAAGTGTTCATTGGCAAACTTCAGACGGCCCTGTACATGTGCTTCCTTGAGCAGGGGGACCTTGCGAGTGCTGCAGTACTTCAAACCATTACGGCGTAGTGTGTTGCCAATGGTTTTCTTGGTGACTGTGGTCCCAGCTGCCTTGAGATCCTTCACAAGCTCCCCCTGTGTAGTTCTGGGGTTATTCTGCACCTTTCGGATGATCACCGATACCGCACGAGGGGATATCTTGCATGGAGCCCCAGACCTAGAGCGATTGACAGTTGTTTGGTGTTGCTTCCATTAACGAATAATCGCACCAATAGTTGTCTGCTTCTCACCAAGCTGCTTGCCGATGGTTTTGTAACCCATTCCAGCCTTGTGCAGGTGTACAATCTTATCTCTGATGTCCTTGGTCAACTCTTTGGTCTTGCCCATGGTGGTGAAGTTGAAGGTGTGAAGTATGATTCTTTGGACAGGTTTCTTTTATACACGTCACCAGTTGAGATCAGGTGTACCTTGTTAGGCCTAATGAGGACTAATCTGTGTGCTTCTTGGGCACATAACTGGTCATTGGGAGCCAGAATTCTTGCTGTTTGCTTGGGGGTTCAAATACTTATTTTCTGCATCAAATACAAATAAAGTCATAAATGTTATAAAATGCAGTTTTCTGGATTTGTTTGTTGATATTCTATTTCTCACTGTTAAAATACACCTACCATGACAATTATAGATCACACATTTCTTTGCAAGTGGCCAAACTTGTGAAATCGGCAGGGGTTCAAATACTTATTTTCCCCACTGTATATATATATATATATACTGTATATGATGGGATGGCTACAATTTCCAACAGTGCTAAGATTATAAGGATAAAGAAGCTTTTACTGCACAGAAAGCGGGAAAGCAAGGTCAGTTTGCAGTAACCTTTTCTACCGAGTAACCATCTGTGTTTTGATTTACTTGTAGAGGAAGCTCATTGAGGCCCACTGTGCAGTATAAAAAAAGAACACGAGCAGAAAAGTGGGCTAATTCAGCCTCTTCTTTTTAATCCTGTCTGCTTCCCTCTCCCATCCTCTCATACAAATATGCATAAACATCCTTTCTCGGATCAAACACACACATTCATTCTCTTCAGGGGGTTGTATCCTGGTAACGACACAGATAAACACAGACATTTACTCACACATACAGGCACTGATCACTCTATCTCACCCTGGACTGACTGCCTCAATTTAATCGAGAGAAGAAACCGTCTCTGACCCAGCCTCTCTCTCCTCTTGTTTCCCATCCCCCAGGCTTCCTCTCCACATATGCCACTCTTCTCTTTTCTTTCGTCTCATAACCTCCTTCATCTCTCATTAGTCAAGTAAAGATACTCATCTTCTTGTCCCTCTCCCTCTTTCTGGCCATAATGGAGGAGTTGTAAGCAGACTCTCTGGTGTTTATGACTCATAAAGTACTCCAGCTGCCTGTGTTTCAGAGTGGTTTATCTCTGTGCCTTTTCATCATGCACAGTCTGTCCATTCAACAGATTGATAGAGTGTGGGGGCTGTGTGCGTCTGTGTGTGTGTGTGGGGGGGGGGGCCTAAGTAGTGTAGGCTACATCTCTTCATCAGGGGAGAATCGACCGTTTTAAAAGTAGGGGATTCTGGGAGAGGGAGGTGAGTAATTTTCCCTCGCAAAAATATCAAATCATAATTAAGTTACTACATTAATTTCCTTTAAAACCAGAGTATGTAAATAATATCAAGTTTTTTATATTAATTCTACATTATGAACTATATATATAGCCTGATGCATCGTTTCATACCTCTATATTGTTGACCGCTCAAGAAGCACACTTCTTTTCATGCAGGTAACATTAGTTACTTCTACGGACTTTGAATTTTGTTTTTTTCGCTGCGTAGGTGTGTGTATGTGCATGTTTACAGATACAGAACTCCAAATCGGAATGTGTTTTTGTTGTTGCGTATTTTAGTTTATTTTTAATCCCACAAAAATAAGGGGGCGGGGGGGGGGGGGTAGAATCTTGTGTCAGCAAGTGGGGGTATTACTCTCATCCTCTGCGGTTGCAACGCCCATGATCTTTACTACCACTGCATGTCTGCCTGCAGCCTGATGTGTGTGTGAGTGTGAGTGTGTCATGTGTTGCTCTGTATACATGTAGAATATCAATTTGTGAAGGTTGACGGGTAAGCGTGTACCAACTAGTCAGCATCAGCAATCACAACCCATAAACAGAAGTAATTTCAACAGAATCATCCAAAACTAAGCCTGTCTGTGTGTGTGTTAGAGAGAGAGAGAGAGAGAGCGAGAGAGCGAGAGGGGGGGGGGGGGAGGAAGAGAGCAAGACAGCAAGACAGAGGGAGGGAGATGTAGAGCCAACCACTTTGCTGACAGGAATCCATACAGCCTGAGGAGAAAGCCAGCGCATCCCCGTTACTAGAGGTCCTATATGAGTATTGATCTGGGCCCTGCCTAGTCTCCTGGGGCAAAAAGCAAATGGAAAACAGAATCCTATAGCGTCTGCTGAGAATTTGTTGCTGAGAATTGTCGCCTATCTTTTTGCAAAATCGGAACTCTTCAAATATAAGTTATGCTGTAACTGGGGGGGAAATGTCCTTTACCGTGCCAAATATCATTGGTGATGTGCGCGTTGTGTTGGCCTAACACAACTATTTCTCTTCAGAAGGAGTTTTCGTGACAAATCTGATGTACTTCTCTATAATTATTTGACTACCCTTTCCCACAAAATGATCCACTGCGCGCTTTTTGTAGTCGGACTAATTCTTCTCAGCATCTCCGCGGCGATCCCTGCCCCAACTACGGACAAGTACTCCCGTGGAGTAGTGAGTATACACACCCGCTTGCCTAAAAAACAACAACAGCTGATTGTACACGAACCTGTACCATTCTGTGGGAATCGATGATTATGTTGATGTATAGGCTGGCCTTGTATTCATGTTGTAGTCTATAGTCGAACTCCTAAAATAGATCAATTAAAGAACAGTAAGCTTTAAAAAAAACTTCGATCAAGAAAGTATGAAGCTATTCACCCAACTCTATTATTTTCACCGTAAAATATTAATTTTCTTGGAACAGAACGATGTTAAGACATTCTGCAGAGGTAATCAAAGGAATGTGTGTGATGATAGCCGTAGGAGTATAAGTTTCCTTTGCCCGCCAAATCACATGATCTATTTAGAAATAGCAAGGCCTCAGTATGTTGACAAAATAATTTTAACAGCAAAAGGTCAAATGTTCTATTTCGTGCAATGCTGAAAGTTATAGGCCTACTTTACTGCATGCCGTGTGTTTTCCATGTTTTTCATGTCAACCAGCTGCCAGAAAACTGGGATTTATTGAAGTTAGACACTGTAGTGCTCCTAGTATGGAAATACAGGCCTACTAAATGAGAAAAAGGTTCCATATTTGTTTTCATGGTAGTTTTACATCATTTGTTTGTAACTTTATAAAGAAATTAGTGGAGGTTTGAAAGTAAAAAAAATAGAATCAGTTCGAAGTCTCCCACACTTTAAATAACCGCCACTCTGAAGTCCACTGGCCCATTATAAGATTAGGCTGTTTAATTTTTTTATTTAAATTTGAATTGTGACATTAATCTATTCAAATACATTATAGAGTTAAACATCAACTGAGCTTTTTGTATACGCTGTAGGCAAGCAGTTTGGTGAAATCCATTGTGTAGAATGACCTGTGTGTATCATTGTTACCAAATCATGTAGTGACTGCATGACTTCATCCATGACAGTAAACCATAGCAAAGCATGAGGTAAAGGAGATCTCCAAAATCATTGTATTGATTGGTCTGGCTCTTGCCCTCTTTGGATGTGACGGCACCCAAACAATGCCAGATGAATGCCCCAAACACATGAAAGGAAGTCCGTTGTGAGAAATCTGATTTCTCGTGTGATTTCTGGTGGGCACTGGGGACGGTGACAGTGACAGTGTCTGAACCAGCAGCCTTGTAAGGAGATCCACTTACATGAGGTCATATATGTATGTGGTCTGTCTGGCCTACTACATGCCAAACATGGCACAGCGACATCCTACGTTCTCCTATTCTATCATCTATTTTTCTGCTTTTAGGACTGGTTGAGCCGCTATGGCTACTTGCCCCCTCCAGATGTGCGGTCAGGGAGACTCCACACCAAGGACACCATTGAGAGAGCTCTACGAGAGATGCAGCGCTTCGCTGGGCTGGAGGAAACAGGAACTCTGGGTAACTCAAATGACCTGGTCAGAGGTCTGGGACAAGGAGGCATTGATTTGCACCATAGGCCCACACCTGGATCAGGACATCATGTTAAATCATTTGATTCAGAGCAGAAAGGATAATGTATCAGATTTCTCCTTCCGTTCTGTTTTCAGTTTTAAGTCCCATGTAATTGTCTTCCAATGATGACATTCATGTGTGCGTTCTTCTTCAACTCTTCTTCAAAAACTGATGCTCTCTGTCCACATCTCCTCTCAGACAGGGCCACCTCTGCTCTCATGGACAAACCTCGCTGTTCTTTACCAGACATCATTGGCACTGAAGACCTGCTGCGGAGAAGAAGGAGAAGGAAGAGGAAGAAGAGATATAGTCTGACAGGCCTTAGTTGGCCTAAAACAGACATTACATGGAGGTGTGTGTTACTGTCTGTGCAGAGTTTACTATATATGCAAGAAGAACCTGATTTTGGGTGTAACTGTCACCTTGGATTGGAATCATTAGCAAGAAAGTATATTGTTTGGGGAATTGTCCTATATGTATTATATACAAGCCAACGTAATACATCAGTGAAAGATATTCTGTTTTTCACACCATTTGTCGGTGTGTATACCAGGACCTATACTGTGTCGTATGAGATTTAACGTCAAAAGGGTGACCATTTCCGCCACTAAAAGAATTCTTGTGTTGTTTGATACTGTATATACAGCAATGTAACAGCAAGAAAAAAACACAAAGACATCAATTCCACACAAGCAAGCATTTGTTACTTAATAACTAATATTCACAAACGATGCATTGTTTTTCACTCCCAGTCCCACTCTGATGTTCTCTGTTCACAGTGTGCTGAACTTCCCGTCCCCCTCTCGCTCCTCCTGGCTGCGTCCAGAGTCGGTGGAGATACTCCTGACGTACGCCCTGCGAGCCTGGGGTGACCACACACCCCTGCAATTCCACCTGCTCCACCCTACACCTACACCGAGCGGCTCGCGCCAGGATGTGGACATTGAGGTGTCCTTCCCGCGCGGCTACCATGATGATGGATACCCCTTCGATGGCCGTGGGGGAACGCTAGCACATGCCTTCTTCCCTGGGACAGGGGACATGGCGGGGAACACACACTTTGATGATGGGGAACACTGGAGCCATGGAGGTCTCTATGAGCATCATAGACTTGCATGTACCAATTGTGGATAATGTTATATATCGGCACACGTAGCATATTTTCCCTAAATACCCTTATCCCTCATCACTTATCTGTAGCTAGATAAGCTATATGGTTGATCTTCCCCCTCCTCCCTCTGTCAGATGTTAATGGAACCACAGACCTGTTTGCGGTGGCCGTCCATGAGTTTGGCCATGCGTTGGGTCTCTCCCACTCTTCCACCATCCCCTCCATCATGAGGCCGTACTATCAGGGCTCAGTAGGAGACTTCCGCAGCTACACACTACCCAGAGATGACCAGCTGGGGATACAGGCCGTGTATGGTACATACACAAACGCGCGCGCTACTGTGTCTGTGTTCCCTTGTGTAGAAACAAACGCCTACACACATGCAGCCACTCACATAGTACACACACATGTATACAGTTGTATTTATCGAGAACGGCATTGAGTCTATTGTAACTGTAATGCTGGTTTGTGTTGAAAGGAATTGGATATGACATGAGTTTAACTGTCTTTGAAGGAAGAAGTGTTTTAACACTGCCTACACCTGTGATGCCGAAGCTGCCATCCATTCCCAGTTTTCTGCCTCCGAGACCATCTGATCAGTAAGGATACAACTCGCCACCTCATTACACAAACAGAGGACGATGATTATTGTGATACAATAATATTGGCAATCATGATGATTGTAATTCAATTGAAATATGAAAAACAATGGTGGACATGATTATGGTAATGGGGTTGTTGTTGAAAGAGATAATAATGGTCATGCTGATAATCTCCCCAGTCCAGTGCCTGCCCTACCTGATCGCTGTGAGGGCGGTTATGATGCCATAGCCAATATCAGAGGAGAGGTCTTCTTTTTCAGGGGTATACTCAAGTTTATTTAACAGGCTCAATCAATGCAAACACACGTTTAAACACATTTGTACACCTACACACATATACATATATACACACACATACTCAAAGGAATAAATCATATTATTCTTCCATGGTTTTCTCTCCCTCTTTTCTTTCTATCCCTCCCTCCCTCTGGTTATCTCTCTCTCTCTCTCTCTCTTACTTTCTCTCTCTCTCTCAGGTAAATTCTTCTGGCGGGTCCAGCACTCAGGCTCTCTGTTGTCCTTCATCCCTGCATTGATTGAAAACTTCTGGATTGGTCTTCCTCCCACTATGGAGAGAATTGACACTGTCTATGAGAGGGCCAATGGAAATATTGTTTTTTTCATCGGTAAGGAAAGACAGGAAGTTCCTTTACCATACGTACAGTTTGTACTTCAAACTGTGTGTTAACATAAACATGTGTGTTCAAATGTATGTATGTGTTTGTAAACTTGTTGTGTTTCTGCCTCTCTCAGGTGATCAGTACTGGGTGTTCAAGGACAGGACAGCCCTCCCTGACTACCCCCGTCCCCTGGCTGACTGGGGCATGCAGAACATGGCAGGGCATCTCCCTACCAAACTGGAGGCTGCATTCGTGTGGGCCCACAATGGGAAAACCTACCTGTTCAGTGGTGGAGAGTTCTGGAGGTTTGACGAGAGGGGTACAGGTATGAGACAGGAGGTGGGGTACCCCAGATCAGCTTCACTTTGGACAGGGGTGCCTGCAGATCCGGATGACATCATCAGCTGGGGGGATGGTAAGACTGCTTCCATGGGTAGTGAAGTTCTATATGCTGGGGAAGGGGGGGCGGGTGGGGGATCAGGGAATGAAAAAATGTGCACTACAAAAGAATCATTAAGGGACAGACTTCCTGAAGCTGGTATAGACATTATGCTTAATAGCCTTTTGTCTTTTTCACACCCCATGATGTTTTCCATTGTGTTTTAGGAGACTCTTATTTCTTCAAGGGCTCCTCCTACTGGGTGCTTAAAAGAGGAGGGTTGAATGAAGGACCCATCAAGGCTAAATCCACTGCAGCTGATTGGATGAGATGTGACCCTCCAGTTACAGAGCTCACCCCCACAACCAAGGTGTCTGTGCCCTGCTGCTGTTCCAGAGGCCTGGCTCTCATCACCACAGCCCTGCACTGGATCACCACAGCACTGCCCCTGGCAGTCATCTGCCATATTGTACTATTTGGATTCTAAGCAAGACAATCAAGACAAGCACACCTATATATCTAAAATGTAAACAATGATATTGCGGACTGTTGAATACAGACACCAGCAGATATGAGAGAATAACGACCATTGTAGGATGACAAATATCCAATAAAATACCACCTCATATTCCAACTGTGAGAATCAGCACACTTAAGTTTGTCCATTAGATTAGTTTAAATTCAACTTTATTGTCTTTGTGCAGAGTACAGGTACAAAGCCAATGAAATGCAGTTAGCATCTAACCAGAAATACAAAGATACATTATTATTTACAGACAAGTGCAGAAAAAGAAAGGCCCTTTATTCGAGTCAATGTTTTGGTTTGTCCGTTCTGGGATACAGTAGAAACATGGCGGCACAACACGGCGGACTCTGTGGAAGAGGACCTGCTCACTATGTAGATACAAAGGGCTCATTCTAAGCTAACGAAAACACAACGATTCATATTTTCAGATAATTATACACTAATGAAAACATAATTATGAATACTACATTCCATTTCTAACAATGGATGCCACTAAAAACGACATACTATACTTTGTAATATGCAGAGTATAAACAACGTATATACAGTTGGTTATATGTACAATAACATTATTTAAACCGTGTTGGTGGTTCAGACTGTGCAAAATATAGCAATAGTGCAGAATACATGGTTGTTAAAGTACAGTATACAGTGCAGTCATGAGTGCAAT
>NC_045152.1:19056694-19079814 GCF_900700415.2 Clupea harengus
CTTTCTTCTTTCACTCTTCTTTCTTTTCTTCTTCCTTTCTTAACTTTTGCATTTCATGCACTGGTATTTCCTTCAGGAAATGCATTTTCTAGTTACAATAACAGTGCTGAATGACCATCATTATATTGGCTTTTAAAGGAGGAGTTCCATTCTGTTATTCGTCTTTGTCATGTAGCAGTATCTCAGTAAACACTTTCAAGAACAATGAAAAGTTTATATTTGCATGTTTTTTCCCCCTCTGAGTTTGGAATGTGTGTCCGTGTGTTTTCCCCTTAACAGTATGAATGTGTGTCCGTGTTTTTTCCCCTTAACAGTATGCCTGCGCAGCCCAACACTGGCAACCCCTTTGTGGCAGCATCCGCACTCCCTGGGTCATTGGTCCATGCGGCTCCAAACCCTCTCCTCCAGATGGGGGCGCTCCAGGGCTCGCCAGTGCTGGGCGTCGCCCGCTGCCAGGCTATCAACTCCGCTCCAGGAAGCCCCCTTTTCCGCTCGCTGTCCCCCACCCCTTCCTCCCTGCAGGGCAGCCCCGCTAAAGGCCCCGAGATCTCCATGGCAAACCTCCACGTCCCGCTTGATGCCATCAAACCCAGTGAGTTTGCAAACATCACACGCCAGAAAGGCAAATGCTTGAAACGGGTGTTTAAAGGAAGTGGTTGGTATGGTTGGTATATTTCACCCTCTAAAACTGTTGAAGGGTTTTTGTACAATAAACCTCATGTCAATTTATGCTTTATTTATTCAAAATGCTTTGTAAAATGACTCACAACCAGCACTTGTAGTTAAGTAGTGCTGCCAAGTTTCCTCAACTCATCACTTCATCTCATCATCTTACAATCATGCAAACCAATTTGAATCAGGTTATTTAGTATCTCCATTTGTATTTTGCCGCTTTAGTCAATTTGTCTAATCAAACATCCCCCCTAAAACGGATTGTTTGACTGTAAAAGGGGCCTCTTTGATGGTCTCCTTTGGTTGATGATTGGAATGGTCTGGTATGAGGGTGTGTTTGTGCTGTTCCCTAGGTAAGGTTCTGCCCGTGACGGCATATGATAAGGATGGGGTACGCTTGCTGCTCCACTTTGCCTCTGAGTGTCCGGCAGGCAGAACAGACGTGCTGGTGGTGGTGCTGTCGTGGCTGAACACGGCTCCTCTACCCGTTCGCAATGTCAGTCTGCAGGCAGCAGTCCCCAAGGTAGGAGACTATCTCTGTCTATGCGTGCAAGTGTGTGTGTCTCTCCCTCATACACACACACATACACTCTCACACACACAGACACATATACACGTACACACAACAGAGTATACCCATTCAAGACTTACTGAAGTGTCTTTAATCGTTGTGGTTTTGTCCATACCTGTTTCTTTGTCCAGTCCATGAAGGTGAAGCTGCAGCCTCCATCAGGGATAGACCTGGCACCATTTAACCCCATCCTGCCCCCACCCTCCATCACCCAAATCATGCTGCTGGCCAATCCCCTCAGGGTACGCATCTCAGTCAGCAAGGCAGCAAATCAATACTGCGCATCGCATTACACCATAGTTAGCATACACCATAGATAGCATACACCATAGATAGCCCGCTTCTGTCTTTTGTCATTTTCCTGAATGCACTCCGCAGTTATCTGTGCTTTTCTGATTCTGCTTGTCTTTGATCAAATCTTTGAGTAAGTGAAGTTAGTGAAAACTTTGAGCATGAAAGAAATCAATCATTATACAGTGGAGCAGTATCATGCAGATGTTTGATCTAGTTAGACCGTTTATGACATGCACCCCATGTTGTGTGTTACTCAGGAGAAGGTGCGACTGCGCTTCAAGCTAATGTTTCTGCTCGGTGAGAGGCAGTACTCGGAGGTTGGGGAGGTGGACCAGTTTCCTCCGCCAAGCCAGTGGGACAAACTATGACCCTTGACCTCTGATCCCTGACCTACGGCTCGAGACCCTTTGTGTCCAGTGACCGCCTCCGCAAGGGAACGCCGGGAGGTGGGGGGAAGAGCGCGTTTCCAGGTGTCGCGTAGCTTGCACTAACTGTCACCCTTGTCATTCCAGTGTACTTCTCATTGTGTTGCTGACCAAAGGAAAAAGAGAATAGTGCAGGTCTACCAAGCAAGTATGTCATCTTTCAGCATTGACAAGAAGAACAACGCTTCATGCTGAACACTGATCAGAACACCACTGGTATTGTGAGCTAACATCGAAAACAGGACATGCTACTATAATGCCCTGCATTCAGATAAGCCCACAGATCTCACAGAGGACCATCTCTCAAGCCCTCGGGAGGTGAGAGAGTACATAGCATAGCATAGCATAGCATCTCATAACATAGTTTCCCTTTATTTCTGGTTCTGGTTGAAAAGTGGACCAGGCAAAGTTATGTCATCCATCGAGATAGAGGTTTAGCTGGGGGCCACGCGTTAACCAACCTTTTATTTACATAATTATATGGAATTCAAATCTGAATCAGTTACAGGCACTGTTAAAGGCACACTAAGTATGTTTCGCCCTAACAGCAGCTGAGTTGGATTTCACTGCTCCTTGTGTAGATGCCCAGAAACATCCAAACATTTTCCAGATATATGGCCAGGGACTACACTATTAAGGGCTGAGAATGAATCCTCATAGATAGGCTACACTGGTTATTTAAGGGTTCTTTCTCTTGAAAAAGTGACTTATTGTACCTTTAAAGATGCTATGGTAGGTACAGTTGTGGTGTCAAGAGGTCTGAAAGCCTGACAACTGAAATGGCCGCATGTAGTCCTTTGAGCATTTCACAATGGGCCAATATCAGAAGAAAACTTCCCATATCTATTAGTCCTGAGCCCCTCTTCCCCTGACACATCTTACCAAAGAGTACATGCCCTCAAAGGCTCCAGATAAAACAGTACATTAGTATCCATAAAGGCTTATGTGGCTGCAAATACGCCTGTGTAGCTCCAATGTTAAGGTTATCGTTTTGACATCCGCAGTAATTGTTCACGTTATTGTTGAAGGGATGTTTTGTACTTCTAAACCTGTGATATACACCATCGCAGATAAGGTATCACTGCTGTAAGCATTGGATAATGCTAGGAATGTGAAACTGCGGAAAAAAGCTTTATGACTTTTATCTTTTCATAATATCATTAGGTTAAAATTGTTGTTCTTTCTACAGCAGAACAAGAAGGCCTTGCTAGTGAATCTGGGTGTTAAATAATAGTGCTTGACTTATGACCCATTATAAAATCCATCTGAGCTTCTAATGTATTATAGACCCTGGCGATCGCTACAGTGTTACTGATGTGACTGTGCCCATTTTAATGCCAGCATGCCTTTAGCACATGCCTTTTAGCAAAACAAAAGTACATATCATAGTTTCTGTTAACAGCAGTTACATTTCTAAATTGCAAGTCAGTTTTTTAGGGCAAACCACTATTTCAGGAACTTGTTTGATGGTGGAAATGAACTAACAAGATGCACATATCTGGCAAATATGTGAGAACCAGGAAAGGGTTTCAGTCATTGACTCACTTCTGGCTTAGTGAATGATATTCAGTGTTCTAAAATACCACATGGAAGATGGAAAACTGAAACCTGTGTTGAATCAAGCTGCGTTTTAATTACTTCACAGGTCACAGCTAGAGGACCGCTTACTTTTTTACATTAACAGTGTAATCTGGTCCACAGCCTAAAGAATATGAAACCATTTTATGTACTGGCTGTAATCTATTTATTGAAAGGCTAGTTTATTGTATTATTCAGTATTTATATGACAGTATTGTGATTGTATTGTGTGTGCTGCAGTTACTCACTCTGAGTGGTGGCTATCCAAGCAACTGTGGTATTAGGGACAGCAAGTCCTAACTTGACCAAACTTTCCCCAGGCGGACATCCCAACATCAGCATGTGTTGATATTTATGGATAAATAGATACTAGTTATTAAGTTGATGTTTATGAATTTAGGCTTAATCACAACAGGTCAGCAACCCTTAAGGTGCATCCAACACGTAAAAGTGCAATGAAGTGTTTAGGAAAGTATACAATACATCTCTAGGTGTATTTTACTCACAGGAGGGACAAATGGAGGACACTTGAACCTGAAGCTCCATCTAAGATGGTTGACATTAATATTTAAGGACATTTTTAGAATTCAAAATATAAAAAGAAAGGAGAATTCCCTGTCTGTTAAACACCCTCATGTCATACTAGGCCTACCCAGTTAGTATACAGCCAATGCTTAACTAAATTCAGCAGTGGATGGAAAAACTATTTTCTACCACATACCATACATCTTATGAAGAAAGTAGTAATTTGAGTGTGGCATTGATCAGAGGTTTATCACCAGATCCTATTCATGCATTCTTATCACACATAGGGGCAGATGTATGTACGTGTGCGCAGCGTAAACAGCGACTTGGCCAGTCTGCAGAAAGCGCACGTCACAGCCCTCTAACCGTAGTTGGCGACGCCTGAAACCGAACAGTATCATTCAATCACGGGTGCAATTGAATGCAATCATGGAATCCCAGACCAACTTAAAAAAAAAAAAAAAAAACGTTTAAAAAATAGTTTGATGACACCGTATTTGCATGTATATCTAAAAGGTTATTAATATACACCACTTAAAAAAAACTCCACTATTTGTGCAGCTATAACAAATAAATAATGTAGCTGGCATCTGTAGTGAAGTGAGACAGCGATGGCAAGATCTAAAAAGGTAAACTAAAGCAAAAGTTGCTTTTAACATGTTACAAATTAGTAAACTGGTGCTCAGATTGATTAAATAGTTTCTGGAAGTTTCTCCTATTCAAGCATCTAACAATCTGGATTACACCTACTTTTAAAAGGCTGTAAAATGTCACCGCAAAATAGGATTTGCGCCGTCCTCGCAGAATTGTGCAACTTGTGATTCTGCGCTCATGTAGAAATCAGAATGCGGTTTCCCTCCTGCCATGTTTTTAGGCGCACTGTGAGACGAAATTTCACCCAAAACGGGCGCTAACGTGTTCGTACATCTGCCCCATGGTGCCAGCCATCATCAGTGGCTTTATCAGATTAAGCAGGTTGGAAATTATTATTTATTACCTGTTTAACCCCCATATTGCGTTAAATAAAGGCAACTTTATGGTGCACTGTCATCCATCTAATGTACCCAGGGATCGCACTGGCTCTGGGTTTGATCAGGTAGCTTTTCAGAGTATGTGGTGTCGATGATTACATTGTGACAGGCACACAACTCCATATAAATAGATATGTCTCCTGTTCTGTGTGATGTTGCTGGTGTTCAGATGTTTAACGTAAACATTCTATGTGCAATCTGTTTCGTTTGCATGAGGAATTAAAGCAGTGCTTTTAAAAAAGTCTCCATGCAGTCTCTTACAAATGTATACAAACATTGTGCATTTTTATTATCAAGGAAATTTCGCAATCTCAGCCCTTATTATCTATATACACAAAGTACAAAAAAAACCCAGACATACAAATAACAGACACAACGCTGCCTGGACTTCAGCCTGCTTCAGACCTCCACTGTTCCCTCCTTCACAATTGCCATGGCGAGGTTCCGAGCCAGCGCCAACCTGAGGAGCTCAATCTTTGTCGTCTCAAGGTCTTCCTCCTAAAAAAAAATATATATATATATATATATATATATATATATATATATATATATATATCAATACAATTGTCTCAAGGATCTTTACAGAGCCCAGAGCCTCTTGCATGTCCTTCATTACTATGCCTTGGCTTTTTTCCCTCATATTGAAGTGAGGACATCTTATGTGAGGACATGGCTGTACCCAGACACAGTACATGATGCCTTATTTTCTATTCAAGACCTAGTGCTATAATAATGAAGTAGTCTTCAGATGACAGCTGGTTGGAGCTAAAGAGCCGGTGAGTGCTCTCTTCGATTTGATTCTTGTCTGCTCTGAACACAGCTCCTCACATAGGGCCCGTGGAAATACATTTTCTTTTCAGTCAAATTCTGTTTCATTTGGTGTTTTTTTTCATTTATTTTTTCTAGATTTAGTTTTATCAATTTTATAATCATCAAATCATATGTTCAATCAAAAAAATGAACTAGACATAGGCTACTGTGCTTTTACACACATTTGTTTTATCCGTCTTGGTGAGAGATAGGTGCTAGTATAACCCGGAAGACTACAAAGAACATTTCATCATTTTCAATAAAAAAAAAATTCAAACATTTGAGGGAGGACCGCCTTCTGGTTTCCAGTTACAAAACTTCCACTGAGTCAGTAAGCCAACTTGTGTTATGATAGTCTACATGTATATTTTATGCTTTGTGGTTATTCTAAGAATATTCAGATGATACCCCAATGGGCAGTTTTAGTCTCCTGTATCAGTCTACAACGAGGGACTGCATTTCCTGTTCGGTTCACAATGCATATGGATGCGTCAGTTAACCATTAATGTGTCAAACCCTGCATTTATTTTTAAAACCATGCAGGAGGTTGATATGAGATTCACCAAGTTGCTGTTTCGTTCACTCCGACAACCTCTTTGACATGCCTGCTTCACTCACACGGGCAACATTTTTGCCTATAACACGATTGAATGTATATCTCTCCCGTCAGTTTATTTGGAATTGAAGATTTCTATTTTCCCATCACGGAAATCATAGGGCCCTACACATTAAACTCAAACATGCGGTTCTATTTCAATTTCTGAGAAATGATATGTATCTATGGAGAGTGGCCTAGTTAACCATCACCAAGCCAGGCTATTTTTAGGGTAGGCAGAGGTAAATGAATTGGCACGAAGGCTCTAGGGTTATTCATGTCAAGCTCAAGTGAAACATGATCAGCAGCCAGCCTGCTCACCTGCATGGGTCGGTCAGGGTTTGGCTGGGCCTTTCCAGAGGTCAGCTCCTCCAAGCAGAACATAAGCTCATGTGTTTGGTCCACTGAGAAGATCACCTGCGCAATAAAAAACAGAAAAGAAAAAAACATCATCACAGGGAGGTTAGAAGAACAACCACGACACAGTCACAGGCACAGAGGGCAAAGGTGTCTATCCAAACCTCTTTCTGTTCGAGCAGCGGCAGGGCATCGATAAGCAGGGTCATCCAGAAGCTCTGAGGGGCTATCTTAGCAGTCATGAGGGACAGCAGGAGCTTGGCGGCCTCCGTGAAGCGCTTCTCTCCATACAGCCTGTGGAACTCCCGGTACTTACCTACACATGGTAGTAGAGCACCACATAATCACGTGTTAATGCTTCAACCACAAATACTATGCAGCTCTTCGATATGAACTCAGCCTATAATGGGACATTTTAAGGGTACTCTATTTGAGACCAGTAGGGTGCACAACTTCTCCAAATGTCAATGCACAAACGACTGCAGAGGTTAACAGAGAGCATGACAAGTGCATTTCTGCAGTGGTTTGCCATTCTGTATTTCCCATCTTTTTTCTTTCTCTATACCCTCGCCATGTCTCAGTGCCTACCAAGGAAGGTGAGCCTGTCACTCAGCAGCATAGCTGGCCCCAGGTTGTCAATCAGGTCCAGGTCGGAGAACGTTCCGCGGGAGCAGTAGTCCTGAAGGAACCTGAGGGTGTAAATCACAATCAGTGAGTTTGCACTCCTGAGGGTACATGTACTGAATGCTATACATGACAAGCTCTATCTGTGCCAGCGGAGTGTGAAAGTGAGAGGTGTCGGGGCGTTCAGACCTTTCTGAAATGAGCGTGGCGAAGGCAGCATCTTTGGCCCGGATGCTCCAGGACAGGGCAGAGCCGAGCCGGTTGTTCCGGAGCGCCCGCTTGGCCATGATCTTACAGATGCTCCGCACTACAACATAGACCCAGTCAAAACTCACAACAACACACACCTTTTAAATACACGTGGAGCATATGCAACGGGCTAGTTTGTCATCTGTCAACGCTTGTATTGTCAGGGATTCGTGAACTAGTCATTAACACTGAACCCGTTTCAGAGTAGGAGACACAAAAAATCATTACACATGCTTTAAAGGCTGTTGACTCCCCAGTTAGTAAAAGCGTATCAAAAGAGATCCCACTCCATTGCTCTGAAGACATGGCTCTATGGGAGGCGTGTCAAATGAGTGCACTGGCTGAGACTCACCCTGCTCGTTCATCTGCCTCTTCTCACAGATGCGCAGCACCTTCAGGGCCTTCCGCTCCGTGTCCAGGGGCACACGCTCAATGAGCAGCTCCAGGTACACCCTCCCAAATCCCTGGCAGTGGTCGAAATAGTCCACCGCCAGTTGCCACAGACTGTTACAGGCAAAGCACATTATTCAGCCTTATGCTTACACTGGTCTGTTATAACATGACCTGAAAACCTGAATGGTGTGATTTACAAAATGCTAATAATAGCAGAATTAGCCAAATAATGTGTCCACTGAACAGACACATCCAAACTGATGGGAATGCAAATAAATTATAATAATAGCAGACAGACGCAAACAATGGCTTCCAGTCTCTGAGACTCTCAGTGTGACAAGCGATCACAAGAATAGAAAACCTGAGAATTATACCAGTCTGTCAGTGAATATGCTCTTGGCTGTGCAGATAGAGAAATGAGTTGCAACCCCATTTGTAGAGGTCTGGATAGAGGATAGAGGTGTGGGGTTTGCTGATGTGAAGCCTAATTTAAATGACCCTCCCATCCCCCCCAACACAGACTGTTCCCAGGGGATGTGCTTCTGCTGACCGTACCCATAGCCTTTCAGACACGAACGCCTAATACGGTGATTTGTGTTTTAAATGCTGAGCTTGTTCAGGGCGGCCCACCTGTGATGTGTGAACAGACCCGAGGCGTACTCCAGGAGCAGAAACTCCCTCAGGTTGGAGCCAAAGCTGAAGACAAAACACACAGACAAAGGGGGACATGTCTGTCATGAGGAACTTATTTGGACGATGTGTTGCTATGAATCTGAAGTGTGTGACTAGGTGACAGAGGCACATACTGTAGGTTGTGAGACTGCAGCAGCTTGCAGTGATCCAATAGGTCAGTTAAGTGGGCCACAAACCACCAGTTGTTGAGAGCAATGCTGAAAGCAAATACACAGGGAAATATTTAAAAACTGAAGTCCGTGTCAGAATAACTGCTTTACACCATTTAGCCAAGAGAGACAACAAACAGTGATAGAGAATGTAATACATTGTTATTCTATTTTTAATCTGAATGCTTACATGTACTGAATTAAGGAACCAGCTCTTGTGATATGAATGATTGTGACACTTTGCTGAAGTGATACATGTTGTTTTTGCTGTCAGACACCTACTGATCAGACAAAGGTGCCTGCTTATGAAACATGTTTTGAGGAACTATATGAACTATATACACTGGCTGCGCCCAGCTCATCTTTGGAGTTTGTTCATGATATTTGGTTGTGACACTCTCCCTCTTTTGCAAAAGATAAAGCGCTGATTGAAATTCTGATTGCTGGCTAACAAACAGCAATACAAGTCGGATGTAGCATTACTTAGCATTAATAGCACTGCTTTGACAAGATTTGGAAGGTCATTTAATGGTTCCCTTCAGTGTGTTAGTTATATGTGTGGGCCTACCTGCAGTCTTTTATGACCTGGTGAAGGTCAAACTCAAAAGCTGCAAGAAGAATACTGTCCAGGGGCTCAGGGGGACTCCGGGAGTCCAGAAACCTGTCCATGCACATCTGAAAAACACAAAATGCTGAATCACTCCCATTCTCTCTCTCTCACACACACACACACACACACACACACACACACACACACACACACACACACACACACACACACACACACACACACACACACACACACACACACACACACACACACACACACACTTCACTCCATTGAAGCTCAAACATCATGGGGCACTGTTCTCCCTCAGACTCAGAGAGGGGGGACGCACCTGTGCGTAGTAGTGTAGGTCGATGGGCTTGACTGTGGGGTGAGTGTAGAGTAGTCTGGTCACCACGTAGTGATACCAGGTGCTCAGCAGCTCCTTGTGCTCCAGGAGCGTGTCATCATCACCCACCAGGATCTGAGGAATCAGTGTATATCCACACAGGGTATTCATTAATAAACTCTACTTCACTGCCTAATCAGTGTATATCCACACAGGGTATTCATTAATAAACTCTACTTCACTGCCTAATCAGTGTATATCCACGCAGGGTATTCAATAATAAACTCTACTTCACTGCCTAATCAGTGTATATCCACAGGGTATTCAATAATAAACTCTACCTCACTGCCTAATCAGTGTATATCCACACAGGGTATTCAATAACAAACTCTACCTCACTGCCTAATCAGTGTATATCCACACAGGGTCTTACATTAATAAACTATACCTCACTGCCTAATGGTTGACCTGATGATAGACCTGACCTGGTACTCTGTGAACAACATTTTGACAGTCCTCACCTTACAAATGGTCTCCAGGTGGGGGTTGCTGGCAAAGGAGCTATCCTGCAAGCAGGCGTCACACTCCTCATGCCACTGCCTCCACTTCACCTCGAACTCCGTCAGCGTCTGTGTGCTGCTGGGCTACAAGGGAAACGGGACCACATCTATAAGTGCTGTGTCAGAACAAGTCACTAAACTAGAATAACTGTAGTGGTCCACGATACTTGATTTCCTGGAGGGAATTAAAGCCAGGTTTTTTCGTTTTTTTTAAAACAAGGGGTTTGCATGTTCTGATGCTTAAACATGTGTCACTTGAATGTCACGAGGTGCATTCAGATGTCTTTCAATTAGAGATCCTTAACAAAATCCTTAACAAATGAAAAACTAATACATAAAAAATACAAAATCTCTAATTATTATAATGTATAATGTTAACTGATCAAGACCATAAATTAACAGCATTAACAATAACCTCCGCAGGAGTCTAACTTTGATTTTTTAAAAGCCGCGCTGTTAAGCTGCAACCATATTCACAACCTGATAGACTCCTAAATATCTGATATCTGATCCTAAATATCTCCTAACAGTCTGATCCTGTGTTGTAACATCTGTTAGTTGGCATGGAGCATTGTGACATTGTCTTGCCTCCTTGTAAACCTGCTTTTAGTTATCTGTGCCAGAATGAAAACTGTGATGTATTGCTTTCATCGCTATTATCACTCCCCAGGCAAAATGGAAATAACGGCAATACCCAGCTTGTTAAAGAAGCAGAGCTTGAGGTTCGGTGCTTACGTTGTAAATGGGCATCTTCAGAAGTAGGTTGTCCATGCGCTTGAACATGGTCTGTGCAGCGGGCTGCAGTGCGGCCTGTTTGGCTAGCATAGACCGAGCCTCCTCCATCCTCCCCTGCAGCACAAAGCTAATTACCTGGCAGGGGTGAAAGAAAAAGATGCTGAGACACCATAGTACCAGTGCACTGCCATCAGTCTACAGACTACTAGATACAGTGGGGAAAATAAGTATTTGAACCCCTGCCGATTTTGCAAGTTTGGCCACTTGCAAAGAAATGTGTGATCTATAATTGTAATGGTAGGTATATTTTAACAGGGAGAAATACAATATCAACAAACAAATCCAGAAAACAGCATTTTATAACATTTATGACTTTATTTGTATTTGATGCAGAAAATAAGTATTTGAACCCCCAAGCAAACAGCAAGAATTCTGGCACCCAATGACCAGTTATGTGCCCAAGAAGCACACAGATTAGTCCATATTAGGCCTAACAAGGTACACCTGATCTCAACTGGTGACGTGTATAAACTAAACCTGTCCAAAGAATCATACTTCACACCTTCAACCTCACCACCATGGGCAAGACCAAAGAGTTGACCAAGGACGTCAGAGATAAGATTGTAGACCTGCACAAGGCTGGAATGGGTTACAAAACCATCGGCAAGCAGCTTGGTGAGAAGCAGACAACTATTGGTGCGATTATTTGTTAATGGAAGCAACACCAAACAACTGTCTAGGTCTGGGGCTCCATGCAAGATATCCCCTCGTGCGGTATCGGTGATCATCTGAAAGGTGCAGAATAACCCCAGAACTACACAGGGGGAGCTTGTGAATGATCTCAAGGCAGCTGGGACCACAGTCACCAAGAAAACCATTGGCAACACACTACGCCGTAATGGTTTGAAGTACTGCAGCACTCGCAAGGTCCCCCTGCTCAAGGAAGCACATGTACAGGGCCGTCTGAAGTTTGCCAATGAACACTTAAATGATTCTAAGGAGGATTGGGAGACAGGATGTGGTCAGATGAGACCAAAATCAAGCTCTTTGGCATCAACTCGACTTGCCGCGTTTGGGGGGGGGGGGGGGGAAGAATGCTGAATATGACACCATCATCACCATCAAGCATGGAGGTGAAAACATTATGCTTTGGGGCTGTTTCTCTGCCAAGGGTACAGGACGACTCAACTGCATCGAGGGGACTATGGATGGGGCCATGTAACGTGGAATATTGGGCTTGAACCTCATTCCCTCCCATTGAAAACGCAACCTTAAGGATTTGGAGAGGATCCCTCCTGAGATGTGTGTAAACCTGGTGACCAACTACAAGAAAAGTCTGACGTCTGTGCTTGCCAACAAGGGTTATTCCACCAAGTACTAAGTCATGTTTTGCTAGGGGTTCAAATACTTATTTTCTGCATCAAATGCAAATTAAGTCATAAATGTTATAAAATGCAGTTTTCTGGATTTTTTTGTTGATATTCTGTTTCTCACTGTTAAAATACACCTACTATTACAATTATAGATCACACATTTCTTTGCAAGTGGTCAAACTTGCGAAATCGGCAGGGGTTCAAATACTTATTTTCCCCACTGTATAGCTCAGGCAGGATGAGCAGCAGGAGAGACACGTACCACATCCCAGAAAAACTGGTGGCGAGTGGGACTTTCACAGCGCAGGACGTCCCTGGCCTTCTCATCCACCTCCGCCTTGTGGAGCCGCACCCAGTCCAACAGATGCAGCAGCAAGGAGCCAGCTGGGGAAGAACAGAGAAACAGTCGTTAGGATTCAGAACCAGACTTTCAAAGATGTCAGCTCAACCCAGTTAATAAACACAATTCAAACCGTAACATTAGCCCAGCATTACTTCTGGATGGCAAATGGCTCACATGGTCTTTATAACTGAGTTACAAAGAGCCTGTTTGTAACAGGCACCTCTTACATAACAATGATAGCCAACATGTTCACAAAAACAAAGCATTTGCTCAGTAATAGTTTTCGCAAGTAAACTTGCAAAAGCTCCATGTAATACTCTACTGACTGCCCAGGTACTGACTAACTGACCAACCCATACCTACTAGAGGAGTGATAATTAAGAGTCGCTGCACCAGGGGTAAAGATATGAACTCTACCTGGAGCGGCGTCAATGAACAGCACCTCACAGAGGTTCCATATGAGTTCCACAGCCAGAAGAATAGACACCTGCAATGGAAAGATAATCTTTGTTGGTAAGCTACCACTAATGAGATATTTGTGGGGTCATTTGTGTAAGAGAATTTATGTAGAGAACGTGTAGCACTCATCTCATGTCCACATGCATGCAGTGCTGTACAGAGAAATCAGTTCCATACCTGGTTGCCATACTGCGCAGCAAGTGCAAGGTCTCGTGTTGACACTAGAGAGGAGAGCAGAGAGAGGGAGACTGATTCATGGTAGAAGTGAGACAGAACAAATTTATTTTTTCACAAAATATTGGAACAATTGTCAAGTCAAACTCTTTGCATAAAGAGGTTCTGCAATGGGGTCCACATAATAGAACACTGGAAGAGATACCTGCAATTTGTTGGAGCTCTTCCATGCAGGCTCTTATAACCGACCTATAGTTTTTACTGATACTGACAAATCTGCAGGAAAATGAAACAGCAGCAAATGAATGACATTTACTCAATTTGAAAACACAGTGGAAGTAATACAAACAAGCAAAACGTAAATTGGTCTTACTGGGGCTTTTTGTTTTTGCTTGGTAAATCATCTCTGATATTCTGTAGTCCAACAAAGATGTGATGGGACTCATTGAAAAGCTTGCGCAAAATTGGGGAATATATGTCCTCATCTTTCCTCACCACCTGGACATCTTGACAGCTCGGTCCCAGTGGTTGTTTACCTGTCATATAGTCAGCACAAACGTTTTTAAAAATAAACATTTACACAGCCTGAGAACACAGTCTTCACAGGGCTCTCAGTATCTGCCTCACCTGCGGCTTTGTGACTTGTCTCATACACTAGGATGTCTCCGGGTCCCCATACGAAGCCAAGGTGGTTTTGTTGCGAGTTTACTCCTGGGATGAACTGCAAAAAGATGTTTATTTTGACATGTGCACACAACAGGTTGACACGTATGTGCAATGGCTGAATATGCGACACCTTATCATTCGACAAAAATGATTGTGTTAAATCCCATCAAACCGAGTAAGTTTACAAACGATTAAATGAGCCAGCTACCATTAGACGGCCTAGCTGGCATAAGTAACTCATCAGTGATAGCATGCCCATATTTGCTTTTCAGAAAACTTGTCTCACGACCCTCCTCCTGCCGTTCCAAACTAATGTTTCATTGCAGGCTACACAAGAATGGTAGAATCACATCTTATACAGTTGTAACTCAAACAAGTGATTGGTGAGTTACTATTTTAGTCTGGCTAATGTTAGTTAGCAGCACGTTAAGATAAGGCAAATGTTTAACAATGAATTGATGGACATAAGAAAGCTGACCTTAGATCTTAGTACTTACAGTAATTGTTGGCTCTACATCTACCTCCTCCATTTAGTCAATATGGTCAAAAATACTTGGGGAAATAAGATCTCTTGTACTGCGAATGGGCAAGAATTATGTCAAATTCACTGCGGGAGTGGGCTCTGGTGAGCACGAACTAGCCGCCTCAACTAGAAGGACCTCAAGTAGTACGTCTCAATGCCTGAACAAAATTGAATACGGTTTTTTTTCTTCTAAATCTCTCGCCATTATATATACAATTTAGAATGTTTTAAATATAATACATTTTGAGTGGCACAAATAATGCCAACAGCCAATGACAAAAAATACCGCTATACACTATCATTATAGGTAATTATAAACAGCTCGAAAAGAATAATTCCCAGTGGTATTCACAGGCTACTAATTTCATGTATAACAAAACACACTGGAGAATGTTAAATTATATGAATTGGAGTGGTTATCCTTCATACTAAACATATTAATGTTAAGTTGCCATACAGATGGATGTTAACTAATTCATTCAAATTGTAGGAGGTGCTTAGTTGGGAACATTTCATAAAATACAAAAGTGTGAATTTGGTTTTAAAATCGTCTATTGAAGCCTGCAGGTGAATTGTTAACTTAAATGCCTCTTGGCCAGGTCATAAACAAGATGGCTACAGAAACAAGATGGCCTTGTGGTGGTTGTTACCTGTGACCAGCTTCATTCCAATCAAATGGTGTTAACAGTGTGTTAACATTTACATGATTCCATGTAACAGTGTTACAATACAAAAATATAATATGAGGGTCCAAAACATTTTGTCAACAATCTTTGGTAGGGCCTTTACCGATTTGTTCAATGACATGTTATTCATAAAACATGGAATGTGATGCGCGTGCACGTAAAGAGCGCGAACAAACCACACCTCCTGGGTGACATCACAGATACTCATTAAAACACACCCAAAACAGCTCCTTTACAGTTTTGAGATATTTCCATTGCAGTTCAACATCGGAATTCACTGAAGTGATGGCTTGTCTTTTCATGAGTGAGACTGGAGCTAAATTGGATGGGATTCAAAATGGACTTTAGGCATGAAATGATAATTTGGTAAAAACAAATGCGCGTGTCTTCGTGAACGCGCACGCAAGACCGGCTTTAAATGGAGGCGCGTGCGTGCGCGCGCACGTAGACTCTTTGTGTGGCAGCGTAGAGAAGCCCAAATACAATTAGCTACCATGGCCGACGAAAAGCCCAAGGTGAGTGAATTTTAATTTGTCGTGCTGATTAACTTTTACTTATTAAATGCAATATACATGAAATAAAATTATACTTCTGGCAGGTCTTTGGGAGGGAGTTATTCCGCTTAGTGGATAAATACTGCAACTACTCCTTTGGAAACACCGGAAGAAATGTGAACGCGCTTGTAAAGGCGCGCAGTTAGCATTTTAGCTAGCTTTTCTGTTGTAGGAAATAAGCTAATGATAATTGAATAGCCTCAGGAATATCTCTAAGTAATGTGTGAACGACATATGGGGAAGTGCAAACACGCAATATCCCAACATTAGCAAACTCAATGTCTTAAGTATGTTAATTTGTCACCATTTAACTCTCACTTAGTGAATTGTAAAGTGTTTTAAGATGTTAACTGGCAAAGCTAGCCAGCTTGCTAGCTAAATTGAAGCCAGTCAGCCAATATTGTGTAATCTAGCGTTAGCCAACATGAGTGCTTCACTTCACTGTCCGACTTTATGGTGTTAGTCATTTGCACTCATCTTGTTACATAGAAGGCGTCTTGATTATTTAGTCGTTCGTTATCCTAAGAAAACATGAAGATGAAGTGTTAAATGTTGTTATTAAATATAACGTGTTTGAAGTGGGTTGTATTGCACTTGTCCAGATGTTTGTTTATAAGCACTAGACCATGCGCGCGGCGTAGCAGAATCAAAAGAATGAAGCTGCTATATAAATATGAAACAGTCTGATGTCTTAAGTCACGCGTGTCTCCGATATTATTTTGCCAATGGATAGTTTTTTTTTTAATGCTGAACAGAGCTAATTTAAAATACGTGTAGAGTTGGAATGTAAGAATGGCAAGTTGCGACTGTTAGTGTCATTGGGAAAAGCATCAGGTGTCCCAGTTGCATTGCATTTGACACTTGTGAATGCTTGTATTTTGCAGGAGGGAGTGAAGACAGAAAATAATGAACACATCAATCTGAAGGTGGCTGGACAGGATGGCTCAGTAGTGCAGTTCAAAATCAAGAGACACACACCACTCAGTAAACTGATGAAGGCATACTGTGAAAGACAGGTGAGGTCCTTTGAATCTGATTCTCAGGGTACAGCCTTCTATGCAATGTTGCATCTGTCTCTCCATTCTTAAACTGCTCAGGGAAGTACCTGAACTTGTGACAATGGTCACAACCCTGTCACCTGGTGCATGAAAACAACAATATTATTTCATTGTATCAATTAAAAACTGCTGCAAATATAAATATATATATAAATATATGAGTGTGCTACTTTAGGGTTTGACCATGAGGCAAATTCGCTTCCGGTTTGATGGACAGCCCATAAATGAGACAGACACGCCTGCACAGGTAATTCAATCCAGTGACCAGTCTCAGTCGGACTCACCCACACAGATCAATTATACCATGCCATGCACAAATACTTGAGCTTGAGCAGAAATAACATTTTTAAGAGTAATTTTTGTAAAGAGGGTAGATACTCTTGATTCTTTGTTTGAAATTGTGTCCATAGTTTATAACATTTGACATGATATATATACATGTAGTATAACATATACAACATGAGCTCATGATAAAAGTTGGAGGTAGGGAAGAAAGATCCATTGTTAGTAATTGTCAATGTGGACATGGCCTTTAGTGACCATTGCAGCTACTGAAAGTGGGGATTTGACTCCCAGGATGTGATAAGAACTAAAGCTATGTTTGAGACATTGAAAATACATGAACTGATTCAATGTTTTCTTGACAGCTGGAAATGGAAGATGAAGACACAATTGATGTTTTTCAGCAACAGACAGGAGGCCTCTTCTAAAGGGGTGAAGAATGTCCCTCTTCTCCACCCCTCCACTTGTTCAGCCCCATCTCCTCACTTTCCCCAACATTATGTTCAAACTGAACCCACACTTTAATAGACCATCTCACAATTGAACAGATCTGCTGTTATATATCGGAGCTTTGTTTGTTTTTTTTCCTTTTTGTACATAAATTACTTCTACAAAGCCAATACTACATCCGAAAACTTTACGGTGTATCGCTGAATAATGTTCCAAGCCCAGCATCCTGGCACAGTCTGCTTTTACTAGAAGTTAGATATCAGGTGTGTTGGTGTTTTGTACTGTGAGGAGGCAGGGGAGGCCAAGGTGAAGCAATTAGGCATGGGTTCCTCTGCTGTGTGTCCATGCTTTGTTAGTGTTCCTACTTCAGTCACATGTTTGTCACATTGCCATCTCATTGGATCATTGCATAACAAAAAGCAACGTCTGTACAGTAGTCCTATCCAGCCTTATCTATTATAAGCTATGCTGACAGGTGAAGAGTTAGGTATACGTGGGCTTGCTGATTCCTTTGTCCAAAGCTGCACACCACACAATGAGCATATATTGCTACATTTGTCTGCTGGTCTCTTAATTTAACTTCATACCATGGTATAGCTTGCAAATGCTTTAATTATTGAGGTGGAGGTGGTTGGCGCTATACACACCAAATCCCTTGACTGACAAATTAGGTCAGGCCATTTGCAATACATTTGTGACATTTGCACTATCCTCTTACCATGAACCAAATCGAAGTCTGTGTACTGATTTCTGCACTGTAACTAAATAGGGCTTCAAATAAGGCAAATATGGACATAAAAACAAAATGTTGTCTAACTAGTGTTAAATTAATTAAATGGGAAACAATGTGATGTGCAAAGTAAAAGCAGGGTAGAGCACAGGAGGGTGCTTGACGAGGTATGGACGTAATTGGACACAATCATTGCTTACATTGGACAAGAATAAATGATCAAATACACTTTTTGCCATATACATATGAGTGGAGCTGTAGAACCCTAACTTCTGTTCACAACCATGTGTAATTTGTAATGGATAACAATACATGGACCAGGATTTCTCAGTGACAGTCATTGAATGGATCTGAATCTGACTGGTGGGATGCAACACTGATCAGCAAAAGATCAGAGAGTGTGTAGTGAGTGGAGAATGAGTGGTCCCTATACTTACACCCCCCCCCCCCCCCCCCCCACACCAAAAAAAGACGAGATTTATTTACCAGCACACAGTATTTATATGACATGATGATATGGAGACAGAACAAAACAACTTTTGATCAAAATGCTTGTCCAGTCATGTGTTTGATTTGCTTCCTGACGGTCTTCATGTCATGATTAGCCTTACAGTGAATTTCAGAAAGTTGCATACCGATTTAGAAGCCATAAACTCCTTTGAGTCTGACAGGTGGGAGTTGGGCCGTTTGCCTCATTCCCTGAGAGTAAGAGTGGCTCCTCATCCAAACTTTCTGTTCTGTTCAGAAGATTTTATATCTTGTTTTTATATATGAATATATATATATATTGTAGCGGTCATGTGTAGTACTGAACTTGTAATAAAGCTGGTTGGATTAGGATAGAAACAAACAAACAAAAACCCTTCAAAGGTGAGAATCTGTATTGTGGAATACATTTCTTGTTTAAATAAAGTTATTCATTTTTAAAATCTAATTTTAATTCCTTGACCTGAAAGCTCTTGGTCAGCACAAACATTTGTATCTCTGAGCATAAGGAATATTCTTTAGTTCGTTGGGAAAGTTCATCAGAGCCAACCGTTAACTTGAGTTTTGCTGCACTGTTCTTGAGGATTTGGGCTGTGCAGCATTGAGAATTGTCTGTAATATTGTTAAAAGTTCTACAATTTGTTGTTTCCCACAAAGAAATAAGTTGCACGTGCGAAGAAGAAAATTGAGCAATTTGTCTTGCTTTAAATACAAAAAGGTAGTAAAGTGGGAATAGTGAAAAGGTTAGTGAATTCTCTGATTCAACAAAATAAATAAAAAACAAAGTGGCAAAAATGAGAATGTGGGGGAGAATCACCTCCTAAGCTATATTGTCTCAGCTTTCTGAGTCAGCATGTCAGTGTAGCACAGGGCACAGTTGGAAGAAATCTCTGGTACCAATGTAATTGCATGCCAAAATGTGGGATTCACAACAACAGTACATACACACAAACAAAACAAGAAGGAAGAGCATCATTATATAAGGTCCACATAGAAATATTGCCTCTCCTCCTGTGTATATATTTGATAGATTTGAATATAGGGCTGTGTGCTAAGTCCTCTCCTCTACTCCCTCTTCACCTACGACTGCACACCTGTACATGGTTCTAATACCATTGTCAAGTTTGCAGACGACACAACGGTGATTGGCCTCATCAGTGACAACACTGAGTCGGCCTACAGAGAAGAGGTCCAGCACCTGGCGGTGTGGTGCGCCGACAACAACCTGGCTCTCAACACCAAGAAGACCAAAGAGCTAATTGTGGACTTCAGGAAGAAAGCTGGCACACACATCCCCATCCATATCAACGGGATGGAGGTTGAGCGTGTCGCCAGCTTCAAGTTCCTGGGTGTCCACATCTCTGAGGACCTCTCTTGGACCCTCAACACCGAATCCCTGGTAAAGAAAGCACACCAGCGTCTCTTCTTCCTGAGGAGACTGAAGAAGGCCCATCTGTCTCCTCAGATTCTAGAGAATTTCTACCGCTGTACCATAGAGAGCATCCTTACAAACTGCATCTCAGTATGGTATGGCAGCTGCTCTGTCGCGGACCGTAAATCACTGCAGAGGGTGGTGAAAACTGCCCAACGCATCACCGGTTCCTCACTCCCCACCATTGAGGCTGTCCAGAGCAAGAGATGTCTGCGGAGGGCACGCAGCATCGAAAAGGACAGCTCTCACCCCAGCCACAGACTGTTTGCCCTCCTCCCCTCTGGGAGGCGCTACAGGGTGCTCCGTCCCCGGACCAGCAGGTTCAGGAACAGCTTCATCCCTGCGGCTGTCACTCTACTGAACTCTGCCCCCCACCCCCACACACATCTCCCTCAGTGACTGTACTTCCCCCCTCCACCCTGGCATGACTGCCACACACCCTCCTCCAGCCACTGAACATTTGCACTGTACTTCCCTCCTCCACCCTGGCTTGACTGCCACACCCTCCTCCAGCCACTGAACATTTGCACCAGAATGTTTTTTCTACCACTTATTACTGTATTAATCGTACTTATACCTACAATACCTCTTAAATATAATATTACTAATACCTCTTTCACTTCATCTCACTTATTACCACCACTAATACTTACACCTGCACTTTACATATACTTATCATACCTACACTTCTTACCTCAATTGCTGCTATTCTTGTCCCAATTACTGTTCATATTGCATATCCATTTCTTACTGTTCATATTGCATATCTATTTCTTACTGTACATATCTATTTATTCACTTATTACACTTTACATATGCACATACTCTGCACTTTTTGTTATTTTGCACTTCTGGTTGGATGCCAAACTGCATTTCGTTGCCTCAGTACTTGTACTCTGTGCAATGACAATAAAGTTGAATCTAATCTAATCTAATATGTCTTCAATTTAGGCCTAACTGATTTAGGCTTAATCTGAATATGACCTTTGTTTAGATCGCTGGTAATCCATAAAGGCAAGACTGGAATCATTATAGCGTCAATCTGTACTCTGTGTGGCTTTGACAGTTTGTATTTATTATATACTTATGTGAGTTTTAAAAGGTTCATCATTTTACCTCAATGAACAAAATAGAGATGGACAAATAGTATTCATAGTATAGTTACCAAAATGCCTTCAAATGTATGTTTAACCATGGCCAGTAGCTGCTGTGAGAGTAGTCATAGACCTCCTTTTTGTTTGTATTGGCTTTTTATTTGTGAGTGGAATTTTAACCATTTATATTCTGCATCATATTTTGATATGTGTGCCCGTGTCATCACTGATGATTGTTTTGTAAATCTTGTGGTGCCATACAGATATGTACATCAGTTTAAGACCAGCCAAAACTGTAGCAGGAAGGCTGTGAATCCTATTTGTTACTGACACATGATTATGATAAAGGCATACTATAGCATTCCTGTAGTTCCATGGCCGCTAAATTTAGATTAGAACTGTGGTTTAAGATTAGCTATAATCTCATTATGGATTTATTTGCCCTTCATGACATTTGATGTTGTTACTGCATTTGTGCCAGAGAAACAACCCCCCCCACGTAACTCCGTAATTATTCAGGTAATTATGTGTCATCAGCGGTTATGCCAGTGCTACAGAAGTGGGGCACCCTTTCAGCGCCCCTATTTAGTCTTTGTGGGTTGAAGTGCTGCACATGGTCCTGCCACTGTGGAAGGAGGGGGGAATCTTAGGGCCCAGTGCTGGAAGGGGTGTACAGAAATTCCAGTTGGACAGTGACCTAACAAGCGAATTAGTTCGAGAGATGTGCAATATGTGGGGGGGAATTAATGAACTCCAATCTAATAATTCATTTAATAATTATGAATTTTCATGTATATGGTGAAAGTAATACCTCTGCACCTGGGTCTGCATCAAATTCATATCAACATGTGTATGTAGTCGCTTACTGATACATGTAGGCTAATGTAAATCTATGATCATATTAACAGACATCATCAAATATGCTCATCAGTCACTTTTTACGTTTCTTTTCTTGATTTGGCACCAGCAACATTGATCAGTGAGAATAAGAACATCAATGTGGATTAAACAAAATGACGTTACATTATTCATTAGGGCATGTAGATTACCCTTTATGTTAACTATCATAATGAAATATTAGTATGTGTATCAGGGGGAGAGGAGGCACCTTGCTGACTGATTTTTGAGTGATAGTGATTTTCACAAGTTCGATTACCTTTCTCTTGGTAGCGTTCAGCAATCACACATCATATAGCCTATGAACCCTTTTCTGCAATGTTGCAGACATAGGTTAGCCTACGTTTCATGTCAACGAAATTCCACAGAAGCATTGTTTTGTCATCATTGCACCGTGCCTTGCCTTTGGAGAAACGCTCTAGAATATTTGATTTTGGTGGCAGGCGTCCTTGAACGACAGGTTATCTATCCAATCGCAGAGGATACTTCTCAATTTTAACCAACCAAATAGTCTGGAATTCTGGTGGGCTGGGGCTTTTGTGCTGTAGGTTGGAGCAAAGTTACATTACCGTGCTCAGATTACATTTAAACTGAAGTCGGGTGGAGTCCATGCGGAATTTGAGGAGAACGGATTTGCAGTTTAAAAGCTAGCTAATTCATAGACTTAAGAGCTATATAACGTAGTAATTGACATCATGACAACCACCACCACCTTCCAAGGATTGGAACCGGGTTCAAAAAGTAGTTCCAGGTAAA
>NC_045152.1:19079824-19157324 GCF_900700415.2 Clupea harengus
GGTTGTGTACATAGTAATTCTTGATCATAAGATAATGAGCTCTACAGGTGACCTAAGAATCACACAAACGAACCTGCATTTATAGATCAGTATATCTATGACACGTGATCCATAGTGACTTTTGCCACACAAATCATGGTCTTTCTACCTTTTCCTCTTTCTTTTTCTCTCTCAAAAGTACAGAAACTTACAAAAAATGTTTAATGTGAAAATATAAAAAGTAAAATTATAAAATCATATTCGTCATATTGTGCAAATATTTCACTACAAAGTGTAATTCTCCTGGATATATGTGAGGTTCTGGAGTGCCATTTAACATAGTCAGAACACTCTTAGGAATAATAAACAGCTGCATCAAAACTGGTTGCACAATACCCTGATTCACTTTATAATGAACTGCGGAAGTCTAATTATAAAGCATCGATACGACACAATAGGGCCTCTGCTTGTCACTTGAGCCTTACATCAGTGACACACTTCCTTTCAGGCCAATTAAGTCTGCCTTTGAATCACACATTCACATCAGATGTGTGTGGGCCATGAATGAATGCGTGTGTGCGTGTCCTCACTGCCTCCAGGTGCGTGACCTCTAAGGACTGACATTTGCATTAGAACTGATATCAGAGGAGACCTCCCAAGTGCTGTTCGTCGGACAGATTGAAAAATTAATGTTTGATTGTGATTGTGATTACCCTGTGGTTGATTAGGAGGGAGAACATTGTACAAAGATTGCCTCCTACAGATCGTGACTAGGGTGCAAAACAAAAGCTGCTAATTAATCCCCCTTAGTAAGACACTCTTCTCCTGCCATATGCCATGTGGAAGAAGGTGTAATGAGGTGCGCTATTCCCCAGCATCTTCATTTCCAGTTCCAGTCAAAAAATTTTGACCTCTGCAGCTCACTAGAATTCAAACATTTCGGTGTAGCCATAAATATATATATAACGGTATATACTGTTTTATTTCAGTGCTTTGCAGAGTAGAATAATGAATACTAGAGATAATCTGATCAAGGGATTCTGGAACAAAGTATAAAAAAATATACCGCCAACCCCATACACAAACTAATGGATCTATTTTTATTTATAGTTCCTCTATTATCACAAATAGCTTTCTATTTGCTTGAAACTAATGATTTTAATTTGATTTGCTGTAAACTGACAAGCTCTATTAATCCACACTGGATCGTCCGAGCAGGTATTGTTTCACCCTCGCTGAATAATGAAATAAATAACAATAAAGTCCCGGTGAGGAAAAACTGCTGATTTTAATTGCATCCTAATCAGCATGCGATTTCATTAGCAGCCACTGACTGCCTCTGACTGCCAGTCACTCACACATTACCATGCCTTTGCCGGCTTGAGTTACGGGCCTGGTGGAAAATCGACCATGACAGGCTCCTTGATTCATTAAAGTGTATTGATTGGCTGAACATTTCCCTTCTCAATGGAGGATACAGAGAGGAGGCAGGCAGTGAATTGAGAAGGTATTGATCCAGCAGCAGGGTGTTCTCATTCAGAGGACGGCTGGAGGAAATACACAGAAACAGCCCTTCAGCAGGGGGGTGTCCATCTGGAGCTACGCTCACTGACCAACGGCTGGACTAACTGATCTCTAAAGGTGTCTGAGGGTCACTGTTGGTTTCAACACATGCACCTGTAGAATTGAAAAAAAGTCTTGTGTTGTCATGTGACTGGGGCTACGGAGAATGAAAAACATAGATATTCAGGTGAGACGCAAATAGATACTGAACTGAGGTGAGGACCTGGAATGTAATCAGCACTAATACCAACAACAAGGAGAAGCACATTACATATAACTATATCCACTTAAATTGCCTAAACTGCTTGGATCCATTAACAATATTTATGTAAATAACATGAAAAGTGTCTGAACTCAGCTGGTGGTCTGTACTCCCCCTTAACTCTATGACCTCTCACCTCTGACTCTTTGTAATGGCGTTCAGGGACCTCATCATAGGCGATGTCAACAGAGCACACCTCTGTTGCCTCATCCTTCTCCAAGCTGTCGAAAATCTACGTGAGAGCAGTGACATACGAGTGAGTTATTTTCCTACTACAGGGACAATTAGCTAAATGGGTATATGGTGACAGAGGAAGTACAACAAACAAAGTAATCATAGTCACGGCTGAAACCTAATTAAAACAAAACAAAATATAGCTGCAGGCAGCAATGGCGGGTTCCTCCTCAACATTCCAATCATTACAAAATTGACATGACACTGACATGTATTTCATACATGTACACAACATTGGACAGATAATTGGATCAATGGCTGATTTGAAGTCATTTTTTTTAAATTATTCACAAATTGTCACTGTCGAGAAATATCCATGCTGGTGACATTATGGGTTCTTGAGACTTTTTTGTTTCCCATGAGCAATAAGTCATGGGTACCAAGTTTTAGACATTTTGGACTGACAGGGTTAAAATGCCACCCTTTTGAAAGTGACAACTTTGAAGCGTGTTCTGTCAGGCCACCTGTGCTCTGGTCAGGCCCTTAATGCAGAGATCCATTCTTTAAAAGATTTGATTACAACAATAACTGTATGAAAGTGAGGATACACTTCACTAAAGGATGTTTGTAGGTTATTGTACTACTACAGCTTGCTCTGCCCACACACTTTCCCCCATCCCATGCTGTTTCCTCTTGTCCCAGTGCAGGTCACAACCAAGGGATAAATGCGGCGGGCCGCATGAGGATTAGAAGTAGCCCAAAAATTAAGTCCACAACAATAACACTGTTTCAAAAATTTCCCAAAACTGGTTAAAAATCCATGGTTATAGGAACTCTCCCTGAATTGACATCTCCTCTATTCTCAGTCATACACAACTGACAAGAGGCATGGCAGTGAACTGGACCAAGGTACAGCTAATGTCCAGCTGTTTGCAAGTGTACCTTGTGATGGTACAGCAGCTTGACATACTTTATCATGGTCAGACTCTCTCATTCCCATTTAACTACACAACATGCACAATCAAGGTGACCAACAGTATTATTAACATGAAAGCTTGTCTCGGGGGGTCATGCCATCTCACTACAAGCTTTTGATTAAACGTGAGGACCCTGTTAGCAAGTTATTTCTATTCATGTTTTGTTTGTGATTGAATGGTAATGTCAGCTAGCTAAAAACAATGTTAGTTAGCTTGGCTAAAATGTTTTTTATAGCAACAGATAGCAACAAATCAGATCAATGGAACTTTATTCAGAAAGGGGGGGTGGATGGAACATATACAGTAAAGGTGAAATGGTAGGCAATTGTTCTTGCCTTGAAGCTGCATGCGCATCCTCATTGTTTGTAACCACCAACCATCTAAATGTAAAGATAATATCCAAGCTAGCAATTTTGCCAAATTTGACTGCAACTTTTTAGCATTGTAGAGCAAACACACTCACTGCAAAGTGTACTAAAACGTGTCACCACAGAGCTGCCAACTTTTCAAAAACCTTGGAGTGGAGAAAATGTTGCCGCGCACGGCAGCTACACACGTTGGGTGGCTCAGATATCAGGGAATTGGAATTAATTTGGCGTTGTACCCATGTTGTGCTCTGGCATTCTGTTGGTTTTGAGGCCCAAAGTCTGCCTACTGTGGGGCCTACTGGAGATGGACAACATTGGTTACATTCTGTGAAGCAAAGACTAGCTGAAGGTCCACCCCCAGGACATTTTGGTTTAAGTAGATGTTATTTCCTGCATTCTAGTGGATCTTTGGGTGGTATGCTAAAGATGTTCAATACCTGAACTTATTCTGATTCATGTTCATCTGATCATGACTTGTAGGGGCCTTTTAGACTTGAGCTGAACATTCAACCAGAAAAACTATTCTTGTGCCTCAATGACTGTCTATGTACCACAATATAGCCTAATTAATAGACCTGTGTTTAAGATTTTACCAAGGTAGGTTGATTGACATTTTGATTACAATGGTATTCAACTAATTCTTAACTGGAACCTAACCTATATTGTTAATAATTGTATTTAATGATTTATGAGCACTTCATTTAAGAGCACTTAACGATTTATGAACAGCAAAAATGACACAAGATTAGTTAGGGAGAATATTTTTCACTATTCAAAGCTCCCACCACACGTTCATCAAACAAAAAAGTGCAACAAATAAAGTGCTTAAACAGTAGCCTTTTTAAGCAATAAAATAGATCAACACATGACAAAAATAACTAAAAATGAGGTATCAGGTGCAGATCAGAACCTGGTTAGTCGTTTTCTAAGATCTGTGGGCAAGGTTGTACTGGCCTGTGGCCTTCTTGGAGGCCTTGATGACCTCTGAGTGGGGCTCCCATCTGAAACAGGGCTCCAGGTCAGCCTCTTTATGGCCATTATTGAAGACAGGGTGCCATCCAATGCCAGGCTATTTCTGGTCTTAGTTTTGTTCAGTCCCACTGAACACTGAAACACCCTCTCAGCATCTGCATTCGAATGGGGCAACACCAGGACCAGCTTGGCGACGGCAACAAGCCTCTCAAATTCTTTGGTTCCTGCCACCTATTGAGAATGAACAAAGAACAAAATGGAAAAACATACCATATTTTGTTTTGATTAATACTGTAAGTACACTGTAACAAAGTTCAGATACAACATGCATAGTTTGCATCATGTATGACACGATATAGGCATGCATCAATAATAGCAACAGATGTAGCCAAGCCACACCTGCCAAAAAGAAAGCCAAAAAAAAGTATACCTTATGTTTCCGTGTTGCCATTCCAGCCCAGAAGCTTTCCATCTCAGTTTCGTCCTGAAGGTAGGTGGTTGGCGTGGTCTGATAATTCAGAAACTCCTCACCCAGGTGGTCATGCTCCTCTGGCCCATGGTATGGGAGGAGATGGGGAAACCTATTTATGAAAGTAGAGTTACAGGTTGTTAAGTTATAGGTATATTGTCATCGACCAGCAGCAGTTCATACACATGTCTGAGGAAAAGCCATATAAGAATAACTCAGGTGCAGTTTAGGAGTGAACATACCTCATCATTCCTGTCTTTATGTTAAATTCTTTGGAATACATCTTACCTGTTCAAAGTGTTGTTTGGAAAAGTCTTAAGAGTGAGTCCTTTTCTTTGGCCTGTTAATAAAAAGATAAATGCTATGTGAGCAGCCTAAATAAACAATGCTATGATGATTTGAGCATGCAGTATACCACGAGGTTAACAAGGTGCTCTCATGCTGCTTGTAATGACAGCTGAGTTTACATTCACCACACAAAATCAAGTTCACACACACAAACACAAACGAATAATTTCTTTCAAGATTTAAAGTTTAAGAGAGTGAGTACTTAATTGAACCACATGTCATTAACATATCTAGTCTCTGCTCAGATTGGAGATGAAGATTTTCTTCAGCGATAGATTCTCTTCGCGAGTTTCTCTTCGAATGTTACGAGATGAGATTACTAAAATGTATTCTGTATGTCTGCTCAGTTTTACAGTGCTTCCTAAGTAAAGGTTTGAAAAGAAAGCTTCAGACTTTCTCTTGGAGAAACAGTTATCTATTTGCCAAGCCAATGTAGCAGGTTGTCATGTTAACCCATTATTAAACTGAGCATATCGATTGTTACTGCATTTTTAAACTTATAATTTAGGAGTGTTTAACAGAACAGCCGTTGTTTGACACTGTCCGGTAACTGACATAGCTATCTGCCACCACCTGCCCCCCGCTCGTCAAGCGAAACGTGTCCGATAAAAGTCCACTTTCGTTGGACTGGCCAGCTAGCTTAGCATAACTGTCATGCAGATCCAATGGCATCTAATGCTACCTAGCCTGGTATGCTAATTGTTGGTATACATCGCTAACTCCACCAAATACTCATGTCGCTAGCTTTAATCTGAGAATGGCATGTTAGTAGTACATTTAATATCAGTAAATTATTTAATTACCGCTGATACTTACATTTACGGTCTGTAGCCTCGTGAGCTATTGCTAGCCACCGTAGCCATCTCGTCCGCCATTGTTTTAGAAATGAATTGAAAACCTGTTAAAATGGCTCCTCCTCTTTCGCGACGTAGCCAAGATGGCGCCCGTATAGGGCGAGTAGTGTCCACATTTTTACACTGCAATATAAATGCTTTATATCAATCATTTTTGAAGATATGAAGTTGCCTTTGCACATGGGAACATGTTGTAGTGTCTTCCACGTGCATACCAAGTTTGGTGTTGATATCTGAAAGATTTGCTGAGATATTACTTCACTTCCTGTTTGATGGCTTTTCTGCTGAAATTCAGTGGCTGTACCGGACAAACGGTTGTGAGGATCAAAATTCTGTTGGATAAATGTTGTGAGGCTTGGTCTGAAGATCATCTCTGGTGATTTTGAAGAAGATTTGACAAAAATTGTAGGAGTGGAGGCCTTTCAAAGGTTTTCGATAAAACCGGAAATTGCGGAAAATCTATATAACCGGAAATTGACGCCATAGGGTGTGTTGAATTCGTCTTGATCCAAGGAATCCAATGGTACCTCATTTTTGAAAATCAGTCAAACGGTTCAAAAGTTACAGTGTTAACAAAAGTCCAACTTTGACCTGTTGGTGGCGCTAGTGTGGTCTAGTGGGAGACATGAAACTTGGTGTGAGTGGAGAATTGACTGTCCTTAATGAGTGTGCCAAATTTCAGAAAAAGTTACCATACGGTTCTAGGGGCTGCCATTGACTTCAATGGCACAAGAATAATAATAATACCTACAATAACAATAGGTTTCCTCCTGACGGAGGAACCCTAATAAACAACATGTGTGAGTAACGTGCAGGAGAAAACACGGCACACACTCCAACTCAAGTGCTTTTCATTTGATGAGCACAAGATGGCGCTCTGGGTTGCTTTTTTTTTGCAAGGTTTTGTCCGCAAGACAGCATTGCATAATCCTCTTGTTCCAGTTCCTCTGCCTCGGCTGTGGAAAGCCCCGGTGTGTGAGACCAAAGCAAGGCAAAGCGGAGCTAGGGGTGATATATGTTGATGTTCAGCTTCATAGGGCAGGGAGGAGTGCTGAAGGCGGACACTCAGCTTTTATTTTTAACTTGGGTTCAGGAGTTCTCCACAACGCTGCTCAGGTTCGTGCTGTCGCAGAGGACAGAAGTGCACAACAATGATCAGATGTGTAAAGACTAACAGAGCCTTTGTGGACAACTTACTAAAACTAACCGAGGAGATGTTCTGAAAAGGAAAAACAAGAGTCTCTGTGCTACAAGGTTACTCCTGAATAGGCTTGATCACCTTGGGCGATTTTAAGAGGGGATTAATGAACTGAAATATAAATCAAGTTCACCTGAGACCTGATTGAAAGATTTTAATGAACTGACAAAAGAAAACAAACATCAGTTTAAGGGTAAAGTGCCATCAATGAGTAAGTTCAAAGTGACTATGATTACATTAGAGTAGAACATCCTCAGATAAACGACTGACATTTCATTCCATAGCTCGGTGGAAAACAACATGTCTCTGACCTTATGAACATCAATCATCTGTGCATGAAATCAGGAAAAAAGTTAGGCCTCTCATGTTTTCACATAAACATTTTCACAGAAAATTGCCTTGTCTGTCAACCCCTTGGAAAAACACAGCACTGCGTCCATCTTTGGCTTAGGAGAAGGTGACAGATGGGCCGTTCCCATTTTCTGCATCATAAAAGTACGATACAGATCAAGCTATTTGCAGCCTTCACACCAATGTTTTTTTTCTTTCTAAAAAGAAAAGCAGTGCACTGAAGGCCCCCTTTTCTGTGAAATGAGTTGATTAGTAACGAGCACATCATCATGAATCATCCTTCAGAACTGTTCTCTTGCTCCTCACTCAAGGTTACGGAGACAAATCTACAAACCCATGCAGTCCATTTTTATGCAGCCTGTGGGCAGGCACAGCACCAGAGCACAGCCCAGCAGTTCCTTGGGTACACCAATTAAGTACGCCAAGTAGATGCTGAATGGAAAATAGCCTTCAGACAGGGCAAAACAAAAAGGGCCTAAACAAAACACCTGTTGAATACTTATTCTATTTCAGAATAAAGCAGTCTGGTGTGTCAGACCCTCCTCCATCTCTTCAGCGAGGCTGAAAGGAGACTGCACACGTCTCTGGTTCTGCCGTGTTTACATAGCCCTGAATTGCAAACATTCACAATGCCGCTTCTACATGAAGGTTTCGCTCATCTTCCTGCCACGGAGGCCTATGTCTGACTCATGTCAGTGTCTCTTTTCATTTCTCACGTAATGAGACTTCTCACATTATGGAAACGTGCATGCTAGGAAGCCTGAAGCTAAAACCCAAACCAGACAGGATATATGGCTCTGGTCAGTTGAGTATGAGAAGACAGATCTGAAATTCAACCTTGATCTGATTTTCACCTCTTCATGCCTCCTACTGAGCGTGTGTCTTAGCCTATAAACAATTTCAGATCATATTCAGTATCCCATCTGCACAGATGAGGCTCCCTTTCAATACATGAACCGACAGGAAATAAGCCACACCTATTCTATGACATGGTTTTCTCAGAGGGGTGCTTCCACTTGAGTGGGAGTGTGGTCGATAAAAAAGGCAATTAAAGTGTTATTAATGCTGCAGCTGGATGCACCAATCAGTGCTATTTATGGGGGCCTTAAGTCGTTGAGAAAGTGAAAGCTTCTGGTGTAGAACCTTTCCATAGGAGTTTTGAAGATGTGAAAAAAGACACCCTGCTAAAAGGTTTTCATCTCACATAAGTCACACATGAAGTCAGATTCATTGAATGGGCAAGGAAGTGCTGCCTGTTTAAAGAAAGTCTTTTAAACTCCCTACGGGGGCCTCAGGTTCCTCATCTAATGGCATACACAGCAAATGCAGCTGTGAAAGTGTACAAGATGCGGCCGTGGTAACATTGATTTTTTTTTTTTTTAGTTGTTATCTTTGTTAATTATAAACACAGAGGCCCTGACCTGCATGCAGTTCAATGACACACTGAGCACAGAAATGAGGTAATGTAGCATCTCAAAGCAGAGGGGACTGATGCACGTGCCCAGAATGAGTAGAATGAATGTGGTTAAACTAACAAATTGTTACTGTGAGATTATTAAACGTTATGGGTGAGACAAACAGAGAAAAACAGTAACGGAGTTATACAGCCTCTGCAAACCTTGCACGATTATAAGAATTGTAATACATAAACAGTTAAATTACTTTAAAGGTGGTGGATGTAATTAGTCTTTCAATACACATTTGACATGTTAAATACCAACCAACAGGGTCAAACATGCCAACATGAGTCAAATCTTTGGTTGCTTCAATCATCAAGTTTAAATCTTCAGCCAATGTTAGCCATAGTTCTTGAGAAACTTACATTGTCATTGGTGCCTTTGTTGTCCTCATACTTGGTCTCTATATGAATGGAGAACTTGGGCAGAAATGAGCACTGCGGAAGAGAACAAGAGAGAACATTAAGTGAAACCACTGATTAGTGCTCTGTGCATAATAACTTCAAACGGAATTAAATTGTGAGTTCTAAACTTTGTCACGGCATTCAGTTCAACTGATTTAAAAGTAATTGTGGCCAGCTATCTGATGCTGAGTGGGGACAAAAAGATTGTAGTTTAATGGGAAAAAACACATTATTATATTATTATAGTATATTAAAGTAATTCAAACTCAGAACAATTCAAAGCCATCATGTGCAAGGGTATTGACATCATTGCTTCTCTCAAAAAGATGAGTGCTGGAGAGTAAGTGGTGAAACCTCAAGATCAGCTTTAGATGATGTGTCCTTAACCTTTCAGTTACAAAAGCAGGCCTTCTCAGTGCGCTACCTCATCTTGAAATAATGAAGATTTTACGGCCTTACAGATCCATGATTTATGGATATGAATATATGACTTCTTTCAGCTACCCCTCTTCATCCTGCCTGTGGACCAGAAGCCCTCCCCTTTCTCCATACCTGATTAATACCTGATTAAATGAACGCTGTACGACCAAGCAATCCCAATGGGCACCTAGTGCATTGATTGGTTACGCATCAGAAGAGGGGAGGAGACCAAACAGTAAAGATCAGTGAGAGTCATATAGGCTGTGAGGGCCACGAGGGACTGAGAAGAGAAACACATGGGGGCTGGGGCATCTCAGTAATTAATGATCTCCGATTCTCCTTGGACCCGCTCTCCGCCTGCTCCCCGCTGATTTGTGTGGCAGGACCGGGGCCCGCGTGCCGGAGAGAAGGAAATGATAAATCGTTCCACGGATGACAAGAAATGGCGCGTGGCGAAGCAGTAGATCACCGTGGTTCTGTATCAACGCCCCCCCCCCCCCTTTTTTTCTGCAGCATCTGTGGCTAAGTGAAACATTAATCTGTGGTTGAGTTTTATACAATGTGACAACAGCAAAAAACCAAGGCTTTCACTGAGTGCCGTTGGAAAAATGTCATGTTGTCAAGCGAGTACTACACTTAGGGCATATAATATCACTGCAGTGAAGTTGAAGCTCTTTGCCAACAACAGGAGCAGACATTAAGCTCTAGGGAGTTCAGCTCAGTAGCCCCACTCTATTTCGTTATGTGTACTCCTGTTGCACAAGCAACAAGCTTATCCCACTTACCACCCTTCTTACAGGTCTACGTGTTCAAATATGGATGTTGCCAAGTTGGGTCCGAAAAATAGCTTTTGGAGTGAATTCAGCTGGCACTGAAACCTGCCCAGCGCTGGTGTTGGACCAACCAGGAGTCAATCCGTCACTTTCAGAGCAACAGAACTGATTCATCTCCCGCTCGCTCACAGGAGCTGCTCATTTGCTTGAGCATCCAGCCTTGAAATTGTATATTGACAGAGTGGTGTGAGACCTCCACTGGAAGAGAGAGAGAGAGAGAGGGAGAGAGGGAGAGGGAGAGGGAGAGAGAGAGAGAGAGAGAGAGAGAGAGAGACCATATTGCTCTTCACTGTGTATTTTTTCAAACTCTCAGTAAAAGCCTTAGCGGAGGAGTCCAATGGGACATACCTACACATAAATACATTGATAGAACTCTTGATGGAAAGCATATCTTTTAAAAATGTATAAGCCCCCTCCTCTCTCTCTCTCTCTCTCCCTCTCTCCCTCTCGTGTGCTTCAAATAATGGTACTATCTCAGAGGGGAAAACCCGTATTTAATTTCTATTGGAGTCTGACTATCTGAGTGGCTGTTCTAAAACAAGTATTCCACTGTGGAGCTAAAGCAGCTGCAGAATAACACTTCAGGGTCGACATGAAGGAACAGATTTTTTGTATCTGGCACCGGTCCAAATGGATATATTTAACCTGGGCTCTGTTCTCCTGCAGTCAGCGGCGGGGCGACTGAACAGCTGTGATGCTTTGTTATGTGGCACGCTGCTCCACGTCCCCTCTTCCTTTTATCGCAGCGGGTAGGCCGCCCCTTCATAGACCAGATTCAGACTACTGCTCTGCGCGCCTCACTATCAGCGCAGGCCATTGCCTGAATTATTTCCCATCCTCGCTGTACGCGCGGGGCCACCGCGGGGAAGACGTGCTCCAGTTACAGGATGGGTCATGAGTGGGTCTGGGGCTGTTTTGTGTTTTTTGTGTTTGGGATCATGGGCCACAGCCATCACCTGGAGAGAGAGGGCGGTACTCACTGTGTACTCTGTGTCAGAGGAGGATCCACCCAGGCATTGAGAGAGAGAGAGAGAGAGAGAGAGAGAGAGAGAGAGAGAGAGGCAGTGAGTGAATATAGAAGGTAGAGACATTCTTACAAAGGCAGTGTTCTCAAAACAAAGGGTATTCTTTGATTAAAACCTCACCTTATATATACTTGCTACAACTTTTTACTGATAGTCTTGCATTGATGCAGGAAATATTGTTACACCTCAAAAGTGACACCTGCAGTTAGTGTGTGAATTAAACCACCAACAGCCATGGAATCAATAAACAAGAAAAACAAAAGATGTTTTTAAACAATGGATGATTTTAAACACAGGATGATTTTACCTGTGATTGTGTGTGGGTAATAGTTCCAGGCCTTCTCCGTCACATAGAATATTTTGGGCACCACGGCTCTCGCCCAGCTGGGCAGCTTGCTGCAGGAGAGGAGGGGGGAGACGGGGGAGGGAGGGAGGAACAGGGATGATTCCCATCCATCTATTAGCTAAACTGGAATAATGTTGTTTTAGGATGGAGGGTGAATTATGGTGATGCTTACAAGCCTGTGTGCTTTTCTCTCGTGCTGCTCATGACACTGATTTATGTGGGGACTTGAAGAGAAGCAGCCTTGAATTAACGGCCTTTCAGCAAAAGCCTTATTATTGAATACACTACCGAAGCTTTGAGGATGCTACGCTCATATTACAGTAAGGCAAACAGTTTTATAGTCCCTGATTTCAGTGATGCCCAGATGATGAGGGGAGCTAACATTAGTGATGATAGGAAGCTGTGCCCTATTAGTGTGGAAGCACATATACTAAGAGACAATAGATACTACTGGACCCAACAGAATAATGTGGTTTGGGTAGCTTGATTATGCTTTATTGGCATTTTGTAATGCATGAGAGCCTCACCTTTACATAAGATATGAAAAGATTTGAATTGGGAGAAATTGGCTACACAGTGCAATTGGCTGCCTAACTACCCATGTGCACTCAAGAGGCAATATACCCATGAGGCAGCTATCCTATGAACATTTCCTGATCATCTCCTAAGACTTAAAGCCCTTATAACACCCCAGAGAGACAGCTGTATTATTATTTGATATATACGTTATATGAGAAACTGCATATGAACTGGGATTACAAATCACTCTGCGTTAGCTGCAGAATTGGGGGCTTGAGTCACCTACCTTATCAAAGGCTTATAAAATAGTGACAGACCGTTAAACACATCTGTCAAACACTAGAGTCCTCTGTGTCTTCGTTAACGAGTCTGAGGCAGGCTGGTCAATCGCCACATCTCAAGTGGGATGTCTGGTCAATTAGATGCTCTTCCGCACAGGTCTGTCTTGGCCAGAGTTTAAAATGGGACCCCATAGATTTTCCATGAAAGTGGCCTGACAGCGGCAATGACTGGAAGAAAAGGACCGTGCTTCCAGGACAGAGCTCTGGCCGTCTGCCGGGCTATTTCTGGAGCGGCTATTTTTGATTTACGAACTGTCAGCCACATTTAACCTGGACAATATGCTTGCAGTCATACCTTCCACAAAGTGGAGGATGGATACATCTGCTGTGCTTTAAATATCTATTGGCCTGAGGCTTTGTAGCTGTTAGACAACATCCTGGTGAACATAAAATAGACTGTTTGAATCTAGGATGAAACAATGTCCACATAGCGGTCAACAGAGTTGATGTTTTGGTGTTTGGCAGACAGCAAAGATAAACAGAAGTAATGAGTCGTGACAGTCGATAATGGATCAAGTGTCCATTTCTAATGGCAGCATGAGAGAGAACACTTACAGCCTGAGTATATCACTGGAGTGTCACAATGAATGCATTAGACATCTCAGAGCTTCTCCAGAGCTGAACCCTCATAACACTCATACTCATACACATAAGTATACTGTATATGTAACATACACTCATAACACTCATACTCATACACATAAGTATACTGTATATGTAACATACACTCATAACACTCATACTCATACACATAAGTATACTGTATATGTAACATACACTCATAACACTCATACTCATACACATAAGTATACTGTATATGTAACATTTACAATGTCGTACTGGTAAAATGCCAGATTGGAGCACTGAACTGATGTATTCTCATACCCTCCTAAACTGAACCAGGTCTGAATAACCTCCTTAACAGAATCAAGTGTATACAATCCCATGTGCACATCTCTACCTTAGTCCACTGTTCTTACAGTCTCTCAAGTACCATGTTTCATGTCATCTACTCTTTTCCAGAAGGACATAAGCCTACCTACTTATTTACTGATCCCAGTAAATGAGTCACATAGGTGTCCTTTATCCATTCTTATGTCTGCCGATATGCTCCTGCCTGTACTTTCCTTGCCTCTACTGAAGCGCCATGTCTCACGTCCATTCCAGAAGATTCTTTTTCAAAAGCAAATACCTGCTTATTGAGATGATCCCTGATTCCAGCCAATGAGTCACTCACTCATGTTCTTCATACATTCATCAGCTTCACATGAGCTCAGTTCATGACAGATCACATCATTGCATGGCTTTTGAAAATAGAATGGTGTCTTCAGGGCTTGATAATATTTTATATATTTTTATAATTTGTGTATTATTTTGCAGGTCAGTGCCAAGCACTGTGTATAGCACATTAAATATTCTCACTCTGATCACTGATGTCTGATTGGCCCCTAACTAATTCCAGGCTTGATAACTACAGTGTGTAAGTCTAATCAGAGTGGGTAAACCTAGGTGACGACTTTTCATCAACAGTCCAAAGGCAAATAGCAACAAAGGCAAATGGCATTCACCCAAACTCACTTTAGTGTTCCCTTCTTACTCATAGCTAAACTGGACTAAATGGGCTGTTGGAGCAAGACATGTGTGAAATGCTCTGCAACACTTTGGTGGAAATGGCAAACCAAGTATTTTCATTGGTAAAATGAAACGGAACCCTATTCTTCCTTGGTACACCCTTACAACCCTCTACACACCCTTATTCATCCTTGTCTTTCTCAGAACAGACAGGAATAAAGAGACGCAATGGACAACAGGAGGAGCAGATGGTCTGGACCGAGGCCCAGTGGCAGACGTACTTGTTGAGATAGACGCGCTTCTCCGTGAATTGGCCCAGGCCGTGTGTGGGGTCCTCGTAGGGCTCGTTCTGGACGACCTCCACGCCCTCCCCCCGCTCGCTCTGCTCCAGACTGTGCTTGCTGATCATGTACAGCTGGCCAATCCTGTACTGAACACACAGGAGAAACACAAATTAATTTATTATGTTATCGTGAAAACGCTCGCTTTAATAAAGTCCTGCCTAGGGTTATGTTTTAAGAGACCACAGATGGCACATGTTTTATTCCAATGTTACGCTTTAGTTCTTTCTTTTAAAATAACTTTGTATTTACTACATTTCCAACTACTCAAGTTCATTACTAGTTTCCCGTAACTCAACTGCCAACCCAACTCTCCTAGTAGTGCTAAAGATCTGTTTACCAGAAAAGAGCCATTTGTTTGTGAACAGCCCATTTGTGGTCAGATGGTAAATTTATGGATAGCGTATGATTTCAGCCAGTGTCTAATAGAACCAACACTAATGTGCCAACACACACACACACACACACACACACACACACACACACACACACACAGAAACATGGTTGTTTCACCACTTAATTATGACTGCTTTTTTTCAATATGTGCTGAAGAGATGCTTTCTTCTCCCTCTTATCCTTGTGTCCTGCTAACAGGTGGTTGGAATAGAATGCAGAGAGCTGTGCACAGGGCAGCCACACTAGGCAGGGGTCTACTGAACTCTTTCATGTTTTTATGGTCTGGATATAGGATACACAGACACAGAGGGTCACAATACTAGTTTGCTTTTTTTTTAAAAGCACATTGTATAGCTAGTTTAGTTTGGGATTCTTTACACCATGCACTGTTTCTTTAATCTGTCTTTTGCAAATGTTCTCTTCATCAACAGACGTTGTGTACGAGAGCACATCAACACCTCCTGTTACTCACTGACAGAGGCTAAATAAAAGGGATGCTAGACTCTAGGGCTCATGGGAGGGTCATGCCTGAACATGATAATGAGAGCTCTGTTCTGCTATGAATTGTGAGACCAGCACCAAATGTAGATGTGTATCAAGAATGCAAGTTTGTGTAGTTGAATGCAGATCAATGAAATGTACTGCCTTTATAAGAGGCCTTTCAATCTTTTTTTTTTTTACCTTTTCAAACTTGGCTGAGGTGCTGGAGCTTGATCAAACTAAAGGGAAAGAAGCTACCGCACACTCAAATCTGTGCAAAACAAATCTTTCTTGGCTGAAATGTACGCTCAAGGATTGACTTATTACAAGTCATGCAGAGTACCACTCAAAATTCAAAACAGCTAGAGGTCATCCAGTCTAACCACCTTCAGCGTATAATTTTCATCAAGCCAGAGGTAGAAAAATATGTATAGAGGGATGGATGGGTGGATGGATAGATGACTTTATTACAGGCACTACACAAGACCTAAGAATACATCAAAGAAATCTAACCTTCGTGGAGCAGTGAGGAGTATATGTATGTCGGTGAGGTGTATAAGTGTATATGTGTATAAACTACTGGATGACCTAAATTTCCCTCTGGATTAATAAAGTATCCATCTATCTATCTATCTATCTATCTATCTATCTATCTATCTATCTACAAGTTTCTACCAAACTGTGATGATCCCCCCCCCCCTTTATTAGTTTGTTTGCCTAAGCTGGTGCATATTTTTCTCAGGCAGGAATTCAGATTTCTCCAGTAAATAAAACAGAGAGAGGTATCGAGGGATCATAAGTATCATTAATTTTGCCCCTCTCAGTGAACACAACTCTTACAAAATTGAAACCTGACTATCAGAGATGCAACAGTGGTTTTTAGAAGCTGCTCGGTGCCTAATGATGCTTTTTTGAAATCTTAAAAAGGTTTTCTATCTGCAACAGATGGATGGTTCAAGATGTATCTCTCCTCCTCCTCACTCTACGTCTCTCTCCCTCTCAACCACATTACTGGGAAAATAACGAACAGTAGATGAAAGGGTTGCACTCGAGAGATAGGTCGCCGTGTGGGCGGGGTGGTGCATCACAAAAGACTCCGCCAACTTTCTTTTGACAATGGCCATGTTGGCGATTCTGTGCTATTAAACAGCGGGCGACATCGCGACATTTAGCTTCCCGCGACGTGAGGGTGATTAATGCTACTGAGATGTTAAGAGTTGGTATCCATAGTGACTAGATGCATGGACGGATCAAGAAACCACGGGCCCCTGGGCCTGGATATGTTAAAGCCCCCCCCCCCCCCCCTTCGTGAAAAAAAATAATTTTGCGCTCGCAAAACACGCACGCACACACAAACACCATTAGGCGTATATATATATATATATATATATATTTACCAACAATGTGTTGGATTTAACGGTCGAATTAGATACTTTGGCTATTGTATTGGGAAAGTAAACAGGTCAAAGTTTACTCCGTAACATCCACCTTCGGTGCACTGCTGTGACAGGGCAACAGCCGAGTGATTCTTTTCCAAATTGAAACTGATTAAGACCTACCTGAGCAGCATGGGGCAGGAGAGGCTGAATGGGCTGGCTATCCTGTCCATTGAAAGAGCAAATCATGCATTACCACTTTTATGTTTGAAAGGCGTCGTTCGACAAGTGTACTGTGCCTCTGACTGTGCTGTCAGCTTGTAGGTCTTGATGGTCAGATTCTGCGCCTAAACTATAGCGTATCGTCTCGTCACATGATCAAATAGAGACTTGACATTGGCGAACACGATACATATTACCCAGCAATCATCATTGCATATCTGTATATGACAAAAATAACAAATTAAATAAGAAATTATTAATTTAATTGAATCGGCTTTTTAATAGTTTCTATAGTGTACGATAAGCATATCATTGTGTTATAGATTGCTACTGACGATTTCCCCCTAAAAATGATAATAACCATGATAGAGACAGGTTTGTCATTTTGAGGGAATATATAGCATAAAATCATCTTTGATCTTTACAGCATTAAACATGCGACACTTTGACATCCATATATCTGAAGACATTTTGAAAGCAGGGTCTGCTTTGCCTACGAATCTTCCACGCTGGCTGCATTGTCTATAGTTACACCCCTGGCGCACATGGACATTTTCTAACACAGCACAGGTACACTCAATTAAAACCATTAGCAAATTAACAAAATACACCTTTTTCAACCACAAATAAGAGATACATAACAGCGACTTCACGCAGAGGCTCTGGCTTAGGGGCCCCCTGAGCTCATGGGCCCCTGGGCCTGGGCCCGGTAGGCCCGTTCGTTAATCCATCCCTGACTAGATGAACCATCTTTGTAAACGTGAGGTAACTGTGCATCAGTTAACCCTGCAGAGAAGCATACAATACTTAAAAGAACACAACCACTAACGAATGGCTCCAGTGTGCTTTGATGTATTTGTGATGAAAAATTATTTTTAACTATACAGGATGAGCATAGCATTACAGCTGTTGAGCTGTTGCTGTGATTTTTGCGCTGTTCAGTAGGCCTAGTCCTGCATATTACTTGAATGAAACAATTGCTTTTTTTTAATGTGACCAAATCAACCCTGTCACGCACTGCATGAGAGTGTCCGTGTGTCAGACATAAACCAAACAACAATGTTATAGCTGATGTGTCAACACAGTGAAGATGGTTACTTGAAATAGCCTAGTTACTTCCTAGTGCCACTGGGGAGAACAAACTCAATTTAACTCAGACAATACCGGAACATGACCAGACAGACAACAGAGAGGGAGATGTTCCACCTGATGAGTGAACTTGATGAATTCAGTTTTCACAAAGCGGAGCCCTAACTCGCTAATGATGTGTGCTATCAGATTATGGCCTGCGGATAAAAACGAGTCTCCAGTGTAGCACTGCAGTAGGCTACCCATGCGACTGCATTCAACAGTATGCTGCTACACTTCAAAACCGAACTCGTTCATTTACAACTTAAATTATCCTTAAAAATAATACAGATTTTTCAGTTGGAAAATTAAGTAGATTTGTACACAGATTAAGGGCCAAAACCACTTAATTTGTCGCTTAAACAGGGGAAAATGACCACTTAACCCGTTAATCCCTAACAGCTAAATTTTTTTTCTTTTTAACCTTAATTTCCATTACGGTAGGCTACTTTTCTACATACTGTAGAATTCTCCTGAATGTAGGCTACATGTAGGCTATGTAATCGCACGTGTGTTTTCGTCTCTACTTTTGCTTTTTGTTTATAAACCTGTACATAGTGTTTGCAAACACTACCTGTACACTACCTGTACATAGCATGTTTGCAAATGAATAACCAATGAATATAAATTAAGGTGTTTTGCATAGTGTCAGTGTATTTTAAGTGTGTTATGTTTTGTTGTGCACTGGCTGCCTTATAACAGTACAATGTGTGTGTGTGTGTGTGTGTGTGTGTATGTGTATGTATGTGTGTCTTTAATTCCATCTTTGTATGCCCACACACTTACACATAATTGCAAATGACTTCAGACTTCAATGGTGATTAGATTGCACTCATCCATTGCACCAGTAACAAGAGGAAGATAAAGGGAGAGGGGAGAGAAAGAGCCCTAGCAGACTGCGCTAGAATTCCCCCCTGCGCTTGTGGGTTTGCACCGGGGAGATTTATAGAGTTGCCAGCAGGCCAGAGCGAGGGGGTGTTTAGGACCATCAGGGGTAGGAGGCTGTGGGGCAAGAGATGATGAATCGCGCTACGGCAGAGAGGAGCGTGAGCTGTGATGGCATCTGCGGGTGGAGTTTGTTGTACGAATGGAGTCTGTGTAATGAGTAGGTGATTCAAGTGGCTGAGGCAACACACTGCGTGGGGTTTCAGGGGTATGTGGGGGAGGAAGGAATGGGGGTGTGTGTGTGGGCGGGTGGTTGGTTTGGGGTTGGGGGGGGGGGGGTGGATAGGGATAGTGGATGTTTGGAGGGAAGAGGTTGGTTAGGGCACTAGACTGGGTCTTGGCAAGGTGCCAAGTAAGTGAGAGAGTGCAGCATTATACCTGCAGTCTATCCATCACAACCAGAAAAGCCGCAGAGGGAGGGACAAAATGCAGCCTCAGCAAAAAAGGCCATGTGTACACAACATATCCAATACATATGGATGTCCATGCATGCACATGCAGTATATGTGTGTATACATAGATATATATATGGACAAACAGATATAGTTCTAGGTATATACTTACACACATGTGATAGAAGTAATAGTAGTAATAGAAGTAATAGTCTCGTCAAACCAGTGTATTTTGGATGGCCTTCTTTACCTGTACACTGAGGTTTAGTGGACACATAACACATAACTAAACACTGCGCATATGTAATGCAATGTAGTCACATTCAGTAATACCCTTGAATTTATGTTCATGTGATTGGCTGATATTGCAAGAGACATCTGGTAGGCTGCAGAGAATGTCCTTTTGAAAACCGCGTCAGAAAAATCAAAAAAATTCACAAACACAAGGGTGTTCAGAAATGGTGAGTGGTTTGTAAATGCACGTTCGTTATTCTGTACATACATGTAAGAGCATTTATATTTGTGGATACGGTAATACATTTGAGAATCGCGTGACTCCATATAGGGGTGCCTTTTTGCGATGACAGTGAAGTGAAGCGTTTGTTTCAAAATGTGGCAACAACGATGGCGGCACTGCTAGAGCTGGACGAAGGGATACAAATAGTAGTATCAACGCATGCAAACATCAAAGAATAGAAGCCGGAGCAAGAAAAATGCATACATTTACATACATACATACATATACAAGGCTGATCCAATGTTTTCAAAATGACCCAGAAGTCTATGCCCATTAGGATGCAACGACTGGAAACAATCCCCAATGGAGCGTGTCCAGACCCTATTCACAAAGTGAATTTGGGTCTGTTCATACCAAGCTAATATTATTGTTATGATAAAAAAAATATCATTAATATGTGACTAGTACTAATAGTACTAGTACTATTGATATGCGACTATAACTAGTGAAATGAAAATGTAAGTGCCGGGCTGTTTTTTTATTACTGCATATATTCTATTACACACATGTAGTATCTATGTGTGTGTTTGAGAGAGAGAGCGACAGAGAGAGAGGGAGAAAGAGAGAGTGTCTGAGTGAATAATAGAGATAGTCTGTCCTGTACTGCATCTGTATGTGTGAATTCTGAATAATGTAGAGATCTGAAAGAAATACAGGTACACGCCCTGCACACATCTGGCTTGGAAAAACACTTCGCTAGTCCAGAGCAGAATACCTGGAAATGATGACATTTACACAGACATCCAACTGAGACAATATATCAGTAATCTCCATCTCATATCTTTCAGTTCACACTAGTTTTCAGTCAGCTGTGGTCTTATGTTTATGTAAGGGTGTTGCTGGGGCATAGCTAACAGTCTTCATTTTTGTGAGAAATTGTGTTTTTATTTCTTATGACTATTGTTTACATCATTAAAATCCATATCCTTCTTGCCAGACCACATCTAATAGCCTCTTTCAGCAGTTGCAGGGCAACCAAAAGTAGGCAGTTAGAAAATGGCTTGCTGTCACTATAGGGACATGGAGACTGCCTTACAAGCACAAAAGTGTACGTTTTAAATGAACGTTTATAATCGCTTGACGGCGATCAGAGTCTGTGCGCTTGTTTGGTATGGCATTCATTTGGAGCTGTTAAAGGCAGTGGTGACTCGGATATTTAAGGGCAGCTCAGCAACCTCTGTGGGCTTTCTTTCATGGCTGAGCTGAGGTGTTCACAGTTCACACGCAGCAGCAATAAAGCAGCTTCTGGGGATTGTCATTCACTGCTGATCACCACTCTTATGTATGAATGGGAGGCCGCACTCTTTTCATTTACATCAGAGACATGTGGAGATGGTGCTGAAACACTAGTTCAGCAGCTCACTCACTGACACACTGATGAACACACACACACACACACACACACACACACACACACACACACACACACACTATCTCTGAGGAGAAGAGAGCTGAGATGCGGGATGGCGTGCAGTTGAGAGGATAACTGAAGTTCCATTAGAGTGGGAGAGTTATGCGTCTGTGGGGGCTGACAGCCAGCTGGAATGTTACATAAGGCTCTGGTAAGTCTCTCCCTCTCTCCCCTACTTCCGTCTGAGACCCTGGGGCAGCGCTGTGATCACCAGTAAGAACACTGACAGGGGGAGCACCCCGCTGAGGGCGCACTGGCCCGTGGCAAACCCACCTCTGATGTTTGAACATGCACTTTCACTAACAACTGCACATTCAGACACTGATGTCCCTGGTAGGCCTACTAACCTTAAAGCTAATGTAGGGCCAACACTTTTCAAACCTGATGGTATTTGACACCTTGGCATAGAAGTCCTTATACTGCTTTCTTTCTGTGGCAAACAAGGTATATGAAACGCTACCTTTATTGATATTTCTCGCGCTTTCTCTCTCCCACTCACACAAGCATACACACACACAATGACACAGACTCTCACATAGACAGAATAATTAGGTCTGAGTGCTTTTGAGCATAAATAACGCATGGCATGAGTTACTCCACAACCTCACGTCCTTACACACCTCACATTACCTCAAGTCAATGCACATCAGACACATACTAATGTGGGGGCAGTGTAGCCACAAGACACCTGGTTTGAGTACAGCTCCTCCTGGCTTCATGCTGATGTAATTTTGAGCAAAATATAGTTTTAATGTGACAAGTCACCTTTCAGGCTCAGCTGTGGAAACACTGCTATATGCATACATATATTTAATTTTTAATATTATTGTTATTAATTTATAACCCATGAGAGGCCCACATGAATAACAAGAGTAAGCCCAGCAATCACCTTTAATCTTATGGATGCACAGACCACATTAAACTGTTTCAAAATGAGAAGTGTTTTACACAGATATATCTGCATGTATTTCCTGTATGTATAAATGTGACCAAATATAGACATCAGAAGTGTAGCATTGAACATTCTCCTTATTCCATCCTCCTGTGTTACACCACTGAGATGCACACTTGGAAAGTTAATGGAATAAACCTGCTAATAGGCAAACACTTTCAAACAGTCAACAGCCAAATTTAACTTCCTCAGCCAAACTAAAGCTGTCTGACCTCTGGTGGAGCGCTGGCATGAGTTCCAGAATGGAGAGACTGAGGAGAGGAGAAAAGCCGCTGACAGAGAGAGTGTCAGGAGACAGAAATGACTGAGAGAGCTGTGTTGTTATATATATAAACACAGACACACAGACACACACACACTCACACAATAATAACACATACTGCACATACAGCCATAAATGTCATCTTAACTTAGGACCCACTATGTTCACATTTCTTTTCACCTATTTTCTTCTATCCTATTCTTTTCTTCTATTCTTTTCTTCATTTCTTACAATTTAATGTGACATATATCAAATTATTGTCAATCTGTCAGGTTAGACAATATGACACTGCAATTGCAAGAGTTTAGTTAGAAAGTTAGAATGTGTGGAAGAGAGAGAGAGATATGGTGCGAGGCTGAACGACAAAAGAGGGTAAGAATAGCCCCGTCCCCCCTGTCGCCCCTAGTCGCCCCTGCTCTCAGTGAGCGCGTCAGGGGAAGTTTGCTGGCTCCGGCCAGTCCCACTGGGGAGAGTGTGATGACAGCCGAGCAGCGCTCCTGATAGAAACTGGCAGTGGAAAAAACGTGGACAGGTGAGGGCCCACGTCAGGCAGCAGGGTTTGGACGGGAATTCCGTAACAGGAATGGGATAAGATGGGGTTTGAATGGAATGGGAGAGGAGGGCGGGGGGTGGGGTCTGGGGGGGTGATTATCTCCCCTAGGCTCTGGTCTAAGTCCTGCCTGACGTCCCAGGCCTTACTGAAACCCCTGAAGTATCACCGCGGCTGATGGATGGCCTAGGCATCACATGGTGACCAGTGAGCATTTCCTTGCTCTATTAGTCAGAAGATAGAGACAACAGGAGGGATCAAGGCTTTATGGCTGTAAGCCCACTTCCCAGAAGTCACGGCAGAGTAGGTCAATCACTGAAACCACAATTGCCTTGAAGCCTGGGAGATGTCTGTATGTATGTTTGTGTGTATGCATTGATGTCTGTATGTATGTTTGTGTGTATGCATTGAAGCCTGGGAGAAATCTGTATGTATGTTTGTGTGTATGCATTGAAGCCTAGGAGATGTCTGTATGTATGTTTGTGTGTATGCATTGAAGCCTAGGAGATGTCTGTATGTATGTTTGTGTGTATGCATTAAAGCCTGGGAGATGTCTGTATGTATGTTTGTGTGTATGCATTAAAGCCTGGGAGATGTCTGTATGTATGTTTGTGTGTATGCATTGACGCCTGGGAGATGTCTGTATGTTAGTTTGTGTGTATGCATTGTAGCCTGGGAGATGTCTGTATGTTAGTTTGTGTGTATGCATTGTAGCCTGGGAGATGTCTGTATGTTAGTTTGTGTGTATGCATTGTAGCCTGGGAGATGTCTGTATGTATGTTTGTGTGTATGCATTAAAGCCTGGGAGATGTCTGTATGTATGTTTGTGTGTATGCATTGATGTCTGTATGTATGTTTGTGTGTATGCATTGAAGCCTAGGAGATGTCTGTATGTATGTTTGTGTGTATGCATTAAAGTCTGGGATATGTCTGTATGTATGTTTGTGTGTATGCATTGATGTCTGTATGTATGTTTGTGTGTATGCATTGAAGCCTGGGAGATGTCTGTATGTATGTTTGTGTGTATGCATTGAAGTCTAGGAGATGTCTGTATGTATGTTTGTGTGTATGCATTGAAGTCTAGGAAATATCTGTATGTATGTTTGTGTATGCATTAAAGCCTGGGAGATGTCTGTATGTATGTTTGTGTGTATGCATTGATGGATGAATATCTATTGAATATATCTATATCTATGGAAGCTTTGGAAATGCTGCAGCCTTATTTCTTTGGCCACATGTTAGAGACGATAGCTGCTGCAGGCGGACCAGGTTCATGGCCATGCTAACTAATTGTATATTTGATGACCCATTGTGCAGGCAATAAAAACACATTTGTATCCATCCTGGGTGTCACAGTCCCTCCAGTTCAGCCCGAACACAACGCAGGTTACAGTTGTTAGTTACAGGTTACTTCTGCTTACAGTAATTAAGCCAGTTACTTTCCTTTTATGTGTAAATATACTTGGCCAATAAAAAATAATTCTGATTCTGATTCTGATGAGACTACCACATAGACAGTCTTATAATACCTTACTTGTTTCCAACCTCACTTATTTACAAAGTAGCTTTGTTTCCATTTTGGCATTTGTTTATTCAACTTATATAACTACCCCTCGGAGTTTGTTGCTCACTGCAGCTACCCCTGATGGCACAACCAGTTCATCTGTTGGCGCTCGGACCTGCGGCCAAGACGTTAATCGACTGTGGAAACGCCACCCGAAACCGAGCCACACAGAAGGGACAGCAGGGGAGGTGTGGAATAGGGCATGAAAAACAGGAGCGTGAAATTGACAGTCATCATAGGAAACGTTCCCATTTTCCGTCCGACAATGTTGCCAAGCTGTCAGCAAGTGCTACATATATGGTGGTCAGTTCTGCATTGCGGCTATATGGCTCAGGAATCAATACTTCAGATGAAAAAACTGGACAGAACCCAGGACCTGGTCATTGCATCATTAAAGAGAGCTTTCATGCAAATCTCAGGTCTATGAAAGAGTGATTTTCCTCCCAAATGGACTTGAGCCTGCATATTTTATTATTCTGTTAGATGCATGTATTATAGGTTACCAATGTTCACCTAGTGAACACATCAAGGCAGAAGTGGAGACATTGCCCTGACTAATTATTAGAACATGACAATTACTGCTCTACCTTCACCAGGACTAGCCTGGCTTCTGTACAAACTGCTTTAAGCATCTTATGCTTTTCACATCCATTCACAATAATATACAAATATGAGCTATGGAAGATTTAACTTTTTTCATCCAGCAATTACCTTTAACAATAACCATTACTGATCTGCAGAGAGATCAGTCAAATGAAGTAAGTGTTTGTATGGGAGTGTCATCTGTACGATGATGTTAGGTAGGGCAACTGCAGACATGAACAAAGTCAACGGAATAACAGTTTTATCATACATTAGCTTACTGAGGTAAACGTGATGTTTCACAGTCAGGGGCAAGCCTTTTCATGTGCCATCAGCTGGAGTAAACACATGTTCATTAAAAGCCACTTCACAAGCAGAGATGCTGACAGCAAGCTGCGGGCCCCTGGCCCCGTCTCCCTGCTGCTAGAGACGGGGTCTGTGACTGGGAGTGTTGGCACAGGAACACTGATCCTCTCACCCGCCGCTGCTTCACAGCAGCCCCCATGGAGAGTGTCTGATTGCGCCGAGACCCTGCAATCAAGTGAGTGTGACTGTGTGGACCCACCAACCCACACACGCACACACAGAGCGCTTCTCCTCTCACACTCCAGCCAGCAGTGTTATACACCCAGTGCCATCAAACTGTTTGGTCAAGAGCCACCATGCCCATTTGATTTTCACACCATTCCACAGATACGATCTGTGTGATGGCGATGTAGTGTTCGTTATGTAGTCCACTGTGCAATGCAGTGAAGCAAAAAAAAAGTCCCAATGTCCGCCGCCTCAAAGTTTAAAAGCCCGTTTCACCTCTTTCAGTAAATACGGTGGCTGCGCTTCAACAAGAGGACACACTGGGTCAAACCACGTACTTGTCGAAAATTCATCTGCTCAGTCAATTTCATGGGGAAAATGTCCATACTATTTTGTCGACTCTCTGCAACAATATTTGACATGTCAATCCAATCTTAAACAAACCAACAAATAAATTGCCTTAAGAACACTAAAGTGGAGGAGGAAAGATGAAATCCAGACAGATGTCACATATGTAGTATTCATGATGCACCATAATCTCTTGCCATCAAGTGCAAATTGCTACTTCTTGCAGCATGCATACAGGCAAGCCGAATGGAAATAAGACAGCTCTCCTTTTATAGCTGATGGGAGATGATGACTGCGTGGAGAAAGCCTTCTGTGCTACAGCTTTATACGCGTCAAACTAAAATCTCACAAACGCTGTGAAAGACTTAAACATTTAGGAACAAACTAAATAAGGGTGTTTTTTTAAAGAGACATGCATCATATAATAACAGATAAACATGGACAATATATGGACATGAACATATGCGCACTAGCACGATCACAAGGTCAACACTCCGTGTGGTGGGCAGACTCATTAAGATTTTGGCTCTGAAACCTGTGTTTGGCATCAGGGCAACCAGGGCAAACTAAGCTCAGGGTGAGAGGCAGTTATAAACACTCAAAATTGACAAGGCCTGTTTAACTGATATGGGTTATTGAACTGGCACCATGTACAGCACTTAAATAAAACTAAAATGCCTAAACCACGTCACAGAGAACAATCAAAGACCCTCTCCATTAATATGTGTTGTTCCCTTCACCAGAAAATTAAAGAGCAGCCAGCAAAACAGGTCAGGTTAAAAGAGTAAACAAATCAATCTTCAAGGCTCCTAGTTCAGTGGGCCACTGTGACAACCCACCCACTGAAGCAAACAACTCCAGCCAAGCGATCTTATTAAGACCTACTTCACACAGAATGGGAGAGCGCCAAAGCTGGAAAGCTTTAAAGAACCTTTGAACCTTTTCTCTGAAGAGTACATCTAACAGAACAAACACAATATCTCTAAAGGTCGAGCTGGCCTATACATGGGCGCAGATTTTCAGAACTGCCATTGTTTTCAAGTTTTTAAATTACTGTTTTTGATAGGCAATACTTGAATGACATTAGATCACAGCAGACTGTAAAAAAGATGCAGAATCCACTCATCACTGGGGTAGCTTAAGGATGACCTCTTCAAACCCTTCTGACAAAGAATCAGATATGAAATATAGATCCCTGGCGTACATTATTTACCACATCACATCACAAAATCATTATATAAATGGATGCGTTCTTCAATGTCTCTGAGCTACCCTGACCAAGTTACAATGGCGTCACCTAGTGGCAAATAAGTCTCCGACAACAAGCGTTGACAACAAAATAATGGTCGACTAGGTAAAACACAGTTAAGCACTTATTCCGGCTATGTTATGCAATGTGATGTAGAACATATGGTAGTCTGATTGACAATGTTTTTTCAATGCTTAATTTAGGCTACCTTTACGTTGAATATAGGTGCAATCATTTTATACACAAGATGTATTGTTATGAAGTCATGAAAGTGAGAAACCTACACCTAGTTAGTACTGCTTGGTCTGCAAATCTACCAAACTACTAATTATAGTAACTTCATGACTTCAAGCACTTACCTCCTCCACGGTAAGTGGCATACATATTCTGTATTCTTTCATCAGCATTTCTGCGTGTTCAGAGTCTTCGGTGAACCAAAGTCTTCTGAGGAAAGGTGCCTGTGTAGCCGAATTATCAACACTAACAATCCTTTCTCACAAGTGAATGCCTCTTTGCAAAGGTTTACCCATTAACTGTCCTTCAACTTTTCACAGACACTGTTCTCGTATCCCTTTCGTTCACATAAGTAAACTAATAAAAATAGCCAATTAATTTAAAGATATAAATTGTGACAAGATTCCACGGATTCGTAATGGAGAAAAACGCACTGTTTCTTTCATCATAAATGAAGGTATATGTCACAACACGAAAAGTTAAAAATCACTGGTATGGTCTTCACAGATGCCAGTGAAATCGTTGCATTAGATGTCGCGCCCATGAGATTCGATTCTGAGATTTCTTTCCTCCCTAAGCTGTAAGCCTGAGAGTTGAGTGGTCTGTGGAGTTCAATATAACCGTCTTTTCTCTGTACACACAGGACTTGTTTGCCCTTTCCCCGAAAGCCAAGCCATTTGTGACGCTCCGATGAGGGATGCTCAGTTGCAGCGAGGGGAATGTCCTAGTGTCGTTAAAGCTGTGTAGGGTATAAACTACCGCATGAACACCGCACTACCTACATTTAGCCTTTATGTCCACTTGAGTGAACGCGGCAGTAGGCAATTACAAGTGACAATACAAACATCTTTTATTTGTGATAACTCGACGTGACAAAGTCTGCAATAGAATAATTTACACATTTTGCATAAGCCTTTTCATTCATACTGTATGAATGAATACTTCTTTGTTCGGAGATATCCAGTGTGAGTCCGTAGCTAGCCTAATCACGATAGTAACGTAGCCTACAACACAACTAGTTTTCGCCCATTTGAAGAGTAGGCTACATCCGTACCCCAGCGTGTTACAAGAAGAGATCCAAACACTCCTCTGGCGCACCTATCACAGATGTCGCATTTTAGGATGATGAATCAGTCACCACCGATTAAAAGAAACGTATTACCAAGCGTTTGTCACGTGCTGGCTTGAGTGGTACGAAGATAGCTTCGCACTTACTACACACGACCAGCTCCAGAGGCAATTGCACCAGTGTTCAGTTTCATAGATGTCTTCTGGAGGCAATGATTCCAATTGCTGCCGCTTCTATTTTTCGAAATGTAAAAATGTTCATAAACATTCCTAACATTTTTGACAGTTTGTGTAATCCTCTACAGTCCAGATAGAATATGGCATATAGTGCTACCCTGAAAACTGCATGTTTATGCATCTCCAATTTGTAATCTCTGTCACTATTTATTTATTTATTTGTTTTATCAATTCATTCTAATAAAAGGTTTCATCCAACTGATGTGAATAATTGACTGAATAATTGCACAGTTAACAGTGAAATGTCTGCATGTGGCCTATCACGCTATATCAAAAAGAAAGACTCATTTTCCCAATTCCAATTGCTGATAAATGAGGCTTGTAGTTTTAAGCCTACTACCACAATGAATAAATAGTTCAGTGTTCCACATAAAATGACATAGAGTTTCAAATACAATTTCAAAACTTAAAGTAGCCACAATACACTTTCCATATTTTTACTATAGGCCTACAATACTCACATTTTTAATGACATTACACTGACCTACAGGAAACTGGGGCAGATTCATTCTTGAAATGTATATGGACTCAATGCACTCCAAATAGCTATGCATTGCTACAAATTATATATATTAAAAAAAAAAATGGGGTTAAGAATGGTTACCAATGATGTTTCATCTAGGCTTGGTTCATTTTCATTCTTAATTTTGTTTAATTGTTATGAGCATTGGGTGAGCATAGCAGCATTGTCTTGTACAGTGGATACATGAGAATAACTGTTTGGTTCTGTTTTCAGATGAAATACATTGCACACAACTTTGTGTAGTTGGTGATCAAGTAGCCTACATTATAGTACACCAAATCATCTCTGAGCTCTTCAGTGTCTTTTTAGTTCTGGCATTTAAGGTGAGCGTCTGCAGTTCTGTCGAAATCTGGATGATATTTGAACACAACAGCCAAACAAATACACCTCTCCCTTCAGTGCTTCTGAAGCAACATTGTTCATTGGCTGGTATAGTGAATTGCTTGGCCCAAGCCCCTTTTGTTTGTTTCTCATTTACATAGCCAAGACTGTGTATGAACACAGTTTTTTTTGTGCACTCACACAGAACAGACATCTAGAGGATTGTGAGGAGAAATTAGCTGAATTTGTATTGGATTACAGTCGTGGACTGAACCTTCAATTGGGCTAATATGTTGTCTGAGGGCCTCTCAATCTCTGATAAAAATGGGTTTATATTAATATTTACATAGGCCTATAATTTATGGAGCGCTTATACTACAATTGTAATGTGTGTATATTAATGGCCATGGGATTTTGAGCAGTGCTCTTTGCAAGATGTCTGCAAGACCATGTGTCCCTCTCAAGAACACCCTGCCTGCTTAGACTTCAGTGGTGTGCCCACTCCAGCTGGTGTCAGTGGTTCATGTGGAGTGTGTCTGTAGTTTATAGGGCCTACCTGGTACAATTACATTTGAGTGTGACATGATGGGGTCCCACTTAAAACAAGATGTAATCTGTGATTATTATATTGAGACTTTCCCCTCCAGACTGCCTTTAGGGAAAATACTGTAGAATACAAGACATCCCTTATCAAAACTCAGTTTTATTCCTTGGGTGCTAAACGGAAATGCGAGAGAAAAGGAGGAACATTTATGTTCTACTAAACAAGTTGACCTCAAGGTGGCTTTTGAGCCCTCGCTAGGCTACAAGATTATTTTAAATAAACCATCACCGTCCCTCGCTGCGTTGACGGCACGATTGCCTGCAGACTGGCCTACTGTACTACTTGACTACTGTCATTTCCCTGCCCGTGATAGCAGTCCAATACCCAACATACTGATGTTGACCATACACATGAGCAGTTTTTCCAGGAAGCAGGGAGGAAAATATTTGACCATAATGCCATGCGAAAGGCTGACAAGTGGATCCAAGATGGCGTAGAAAGTATAGCTAGGTAAGTGCAGACTTCCTATGAAGATCTTATAGCTGGGTATATACAAGATCTTGATGAAAGGTCTAAACTCTGCTCAAAGTCAAAATACAGAAGGAATCTTCGTGGAGATGTACTAAAGATTTCGTTTTCCGGCGTGTAGTTTACGACATGAATCGAATCAATATAAGGCCTGAACCGCAACCCTTGCAGCCTACTGGCTACCTAGCGTTTGTAGAACTAGCTGGCTAAGCTAGCTAGCTAGCTTTCCCTAGCTACACGAATGGACATCAAGCTAGTTGGTCCGTTCGCAAGCTGAACGCATCAACACGGCTGTTGTGTATACTTCACTGTAAAAGCAAAGTGTTGATGATAATTTTTAGGGTTCAGTCTTCCGTGTTGGTATCGTAAAATGTGCTGTACAATTTACCTTGTAACGTTATGGGGGCGTGAGTTGCTCAAGGCCAAGGGAGGTAACGTTAGTTAGCTAGCAAGCTAATACTGGCTAGCGAGCTAGGTATTTAGCTAGCTGGGGACTAGCCACAGCGCAGAAAATAGACAGCAATTGCATTGACGGACAGTTGAGCTTCCATGGGTTATCGGGAACTACTTCGAGATTTCATAAGACCAGCCAAAAATATCTACCAGTTGTCACTTAAGGGGCATTTTGTTGTATGTGTGTTGATGGCAAAATTACGGAAACAGTGTGTCGCGTAGCAAATGAACGGTAGAATGTGGTTGTTTTCCTCTCTTGATGGACATGCAACACACACTCAGACGGGACATCTATAATTAACTGACCTGGAATCCAAATATAGACTGTTTATATTTTTACTAAGTCACTATGTTACCTTTTTTGGTCTGATCCAAGTTAATTAGATCTACCGTTTAAAAGTCTCGAAGTTGGATGGTAACGTTAGCGACATTCAAGTGAGGACCTGCCAACTTGAATTACGAACTACAATCTAGACTAATGTTTGTCCTGTTTAGTGTCTTGAATGTATGGCGTAACAAATTATGACCAGTTTAGCCGTTACTATTTCACTTAAACAATACCCTCCCCTTATATATATATATATATTTTTTTTTTCCACCGTTAGTCCTAGTAGGGTATTGAGTGGGCACTGGTGCCACGCACGTCTTCTCGTACGTCTGCGTGGTGGTTCTTCTGCACGCTCCACAGCTGTCAGTACGTTAAACTACAACTGTTATACAGACTGCCTACGTTAATGAAATCATTACAACCATGTGCATATCCGTTTTACGCATCTACTTGGAAAATGGAGAAAAGCCAATGGCGACGCTACTTAGTCGGTTTACACTGACGAATAGCACGTAAGGAACGAAATGATGGAAGAAAAGGGAAGTAGTTCTCTAGTTGTCTTATATGTTGGCGTGGCTAGTTTCTACTCTGTAGAACACTCCCCCTCCCAGATGAATATAGGCCTAAATTCCACTGAACACGCAGACCCTCTGCTACCCCTTTCATTGTCTTTATTTAGCATGAAATCAGATAGCCACTTTCCTCCCCTCACTTTTCTGTTCTCTGTGCCCCTAAATCACACTGTTATTTTAGATAAAACTCTCCCCTGTACCCAAGTGTGCTGATTCTAATTCATTTGCTCATAAGAGTTTTCTCAAATAGTAATTTTTTCTCTGTATTCTGTCATTCTGATTAAGTGTTGGGAAGGTTGGTTCTCATTCTGAATCTCTCTCCCCCATGCTCTCAGGAACTCTGTCCCAGAGACATGGAGGACGGGAGACCGCAGAGGTCATGTGAAGAAGCCATTGGATCACTTGTGAGACATGATTATGAGGAGGCGGTGACCCAGAGCACCGAAGCGCTGTTGGTGCTCGGGCCGGGGCCCCTGGGCCCCCACGGGGCCGCATTGCGCTCGCGTGCTCTGCTGTACAGAATCGCTGCTCTCCTACAGCTGGTAAGAGATACCTTGAATCTCCAGTTCCGCCTCTCAACTAATACATCCAGCAGTGGGTCGCACTTCAGGGCCCTTGTCTGCATTGTTTGTGTTCGATATCCTAACAGGGTGGAAAGCGTGTGCTCTGTGTTCATTTCATGACTGCTGATATTGACCTCTTGGACCCAAATGTCCATAGAATGCTTCTTTTTTTTCTCATCTTTTTGTCTCGTTTGCTTACTTCCTCATTTTGAACATTTGTTGCTTGTACCAAAACATCAGCATACGTAAGAGATGTCGCCAAAATGGAGAAATTGCTTGAGGCTACTTGCTGGGTAACTTGAGAACTTGAGTCTAATGGAGTTAGTTTTTTAGTCCAGTGGTGTGGTCACTGTTATTGGATTGGACCCACATCCCAAGGTCTTGTTTCTTGGCGCTGTGACTCCTAGGTTGCAAGCTTCTTTCTGAGCAGAGAGTGATGTTGAAATAGCCAGAGAAGAAGTTTGATCTCATTGCTGTCTGCACATTGTGTACAGTGTGACCTGACGTAACTTGTCCACATGTTGCTGTTGACAGATGTATTTAGCCACATTTGTCAAACACAACACACACTTTATATTAATGATAAATCAAAACATGGGGGACATCAGCATTTATGTATAATGAGATGCTGATGTCCACATCTGCAATTGCTTGTAAATGAATAAAACTGAATGAAAAGACACAGAAAGGATAATGTTCTCCACAGTTAGGCTTCATGTTGACTGTGATGGCAGCAGAGGAAGGCATGTGGATGGGGCACAGCTCTGCCCATTCTTAGTTCAAGCACACTTACGTCTGACTATCTTTCTGCTCTTTCCAGTAATACCCAATCAGCTTTTGACCAAGGCTGTAGTGTCTCTAATTTGGCGAGTTAAACAGTCCCTCCAGGATCTTGCGAAGGTTTGTTATTTCGGCCAAAAGTGACAATTTGCCACATGAATTCTCAAAAACTGCGGTTGAAATTGTTGTGATTCTGAAGAGAAAATTGCAACCCTGCAATTGTGGGTAATCCCTGAATTTGCGTGAATTTGTGAAGACGCAACATTGCGAAATTCTGGAGGGGCTGGTTAAAGCATTGAGCTGTGCACAGCAAATTTCTGAACACTTGGCCAACTTGAATGGAGTTGCTTGGAGGTATGTTACTGTAATCTCCTCCTGGCCAATCTGGAGAAAGCCTTTCCTATAACAAAACCACTTGTATGCATAAACCTCTCCGCCAATCAGTCCTTATCAAACCGTGTTGCCAGACTACTTGAAAGCCTCTGTAGGCTAATTAAAGAGTTTATGTAGAGATGTGCCTGCCAGATGTCCTGACATCAGTTTATCTTATCATATTCATTTTTGAATAGAAAAGTCACTTTATTTTTCTCTATCTAACTATTTTCATGCATTTATGGCATCAGGAAAAAATAGCTCTGTGTTTTTTTTTTTTTGTGCAGTTCTGAATGTCCAGAAGTACACCATGTGAGAGTAAAGGTTTGTTGGATATTGAAAGATGAATGTCATTCTATTCATGATTTCTTTAGAAATTCATGATCCCTTTTCAAAATGAGGTCCGAATAAATACAAAATTGCACCTAGGCTAATAATGTGGTCGGGGAAAGATTAGAATTGGGTCAGTTTGAGCTGCAGTGTGAGCGTAGCCTTGGGGTGTGTCGTATAAATTAGGAGGGCCTGCAAAATACGGCACAGAGTGCCTCTCCCTTAAAACATTCTCACAATTTGAAATGTTGTGCGGTTTGGAAAAACTAAAATTGCTTCTGGATCATCAGTAACAGTGACATTTTTAAGGGGCAGTGAAAAGATAATAGTCGTACCCGTAGTTCTGAGCATTCTATTCTGTACTTTTTTCCCAGGTGCTTTTTCTACATTTGTTTTGTCCCTTTCATAATGTACACAACTGCAACAAAATGTCCGAAGCTTGTGAGTTGTGGCTGCTTTAAGTTTAACATGTGCTTTCCTGTTAACAAGCTCCTCAGCTCAACAGCTGGCTTTCCTCACAGAGAATTGGCTGCTGTTGTTACTTACTAGTAGTAGCAGTAGGTTAGGTGCAATAAGGGCTTTTGTGAGCATGAGCCCTATAGGGCATTCCATATCAAATCAGCCCGTTTACATTAGTTATGCATAAGATAGTGTTCTTTATGCACAAGATAGTGTTCTTAATGGGAATGTATATGATTTTTTTTTTTTACCATGTGTTCCACACTTGACTGTTGATTGTTGAAAATATGGTAAATTTGACATTGTACAGGCCATTTTCTGCCAAATTAAATCACTGATGGCCTTGGAACTGCACAGATACCCACTAAAGCTTGTTTTACAGAAGGAACACAAATATTAGTTGGATATTTTTCATACTTTTTTGTCAATGGTTATTTTGTAGAAATGTTTTATTTTTTTTATTTTTGAGGGTCTTTATCTGAACCAACCCCCTAGGACATGTGCCAAACTAACCAGAACCTTGTAGACCAAGTACACCTCTGTCCCCATAAGCCAAATTATATGTATGCTACATTTGCTAAGTACCTTTATGAAACCCCTAAACAGCTTGAAAGTTGCGTAAAAGTGTCTAACTTAATAAGTAATTCCCCCATGGCTCTAATATTTGGGATTTCTCCATTATATTTCCACTCATCTCCAATCATCTTCCACCAGAAATAAAATACATAAGTAAAACATTTAAGGTGGGTTGAATTAACCTGGAATAGCCCTATAAGGCTCATGCAAGAAAAGATTAATGAAACAAGTCCACATTGTGCACAGTATTTGCAATACTAAACGGTAGCAAGTGCTTGATATAGCTGTTAACAGCTGTATTGGTAGACGTCTTAAACTCTTCTTGTGTTGTGTCTAGGGTTGCAATGGTATGAGATATTCACTGTATGATAATCGTCTCAGAAAATATCATGATTTCACAGTCTCGCGGCAAATGGTATTTCACAATTATTATTATCAGTTACAGTGACCTTTAAAGGAATGAAAACAGAAGTTTGTTTGGCTGAACAAACAAATGGAAGTGTGTATAAAAAGCTGTATTTGAACAAAATAATTTAGGAGGAAGGATTTGGAGCAGGATCTTTAAGAAAAGTGATCTCTCTTTAAAAAGAAATACACCAAACGACTTCCTTTTGAACAACATAAATGGGAGAGAAAAAAAATGTGCAGGGCCTTTTGTTGTTTTTTTCCTGAGGTCAGGTTACCATAGCAGCATGTATTTCTTGATTTTTGTTTTCCTGTTGAGATTTCCAGGGCTCCGTCTGGAGCGCTGAGGTGACTGTGTCTCCCTTTTGTCCTCAACATCCTCTCTGACGGCACGCTCGTGGCAGGGATACAGAGATAATTCCTGGCCACATTTGCCAGGAGAGGCATTTCTTCAGCATGCATTTATCCAGAAGAAGAGAGACATGTACATTGGCACCTCAGACAGCACCTGTCATGGACGGTTTCATTTCCTGAGGTTGCCTTGTTCTGCCTGGGTGAAGTGATTCACTGTAGCCAGTAGCCACCCAGACAGACTTTTTTCTTTCTCCTCTGAGTGGTTGTGCTGCTGCTGCTGCTGCTTCCCTCTCCTGCCTCATTCTCTTCCCCCTCGGCTTGAGGCTGTTCTCCGCATGGGGACCCTATTGTTGCCAGAATCACGGCTTCCACGCATGCCTCAGCTGTTCCATCCAGGTTTTTTACAGAAGCTTCCCTTAAATTGGGCCTCCACTAAGCGGGAGATGTGAGGTGCTCGTGTGTATCTCACCTCTAGCAAGTCTTCCATCAATACTTGCTTCATCTTCTTCTGGTGAGTATGCTGTCTTCCGCCTGCTCAGTGAGGCTCACTGCCCGATGTGCTCCCGCGCTGGTGTGAGTGAGCATCGCATCGCGTGACTCATTTCTCTGAGGCCAGGGTACCAGTGAGGTCATGGAGTGGTTGAAGGAGCTTCTTGACATTATCAAGCGCAGCAATGTCACTGTCTTTTAGCATGAACTGCCATGTGCTCCTATGTACCTCCTCGCTAGCCAGTACAGACGGCCTGTTGCTGCAAAAGTTGATCCCTACCTTCTTAATCACATCATAGATTAGGGCATCACACAAGGTTTTTTTTTTTTCTCTTTTCTTCCTCCAACTTCGATAAAAACCTGAGGGAAAAGTGTCTGCATGCTCGGACAGCAGATTCTTTGGATCTTCAAGACTTTGTTCCTGGCCAAATTTAAATTGTGGCCGAAAAACAATGAGCCAAACACAAGGAAACTCTAAAAAGGCCTTCATATTTGTTGCGTTGTCTGTGGTTATTCCACGATTCCAATCCTGGAGCATGTTTTCAAACATTTCTGAGGTGTGGTCTTCAGGAAGAAAAAGAGTCTCCAGACAATGGCACTTAAGCTGCCAGTGTGAGATGAGGTAGTGGACTGTAAAACTGTAACAATGAATGGCTCCCCTCCTCCACTACTGCTGGTCCACAGGTTTACCACACAGCTTCCTTCAGCGGTTCTTCAAAACAGGCTCTCACCTCTTTGTACATGTGAGGGACTTCATTGGTGGAAAAGTATGTTCTTGATGGGACCTTGTACATTGGGACTGCTTTCATCAGGTAGAGAAAGGCAGGTTTTTAGATTAGTGTTACTCATGTATTAATGTAAGTTTGATACATTTGATTTATTTTCTTCAGTAATTAATTGATTGTTTGGTTTGTAAAAATTCTGAAAATAGTTAGAAATGTCATCACAAGTAATCCACTCTTAACAATTATTAAAATAGTTTACTTTTTTTTTAAGTACTGTAAGTGTGCAAGCTCAGGTGAGATTCTCTGTCCGGTTGCTTTCTTTTTCAATACTAGTAATGAGGAAATTTACATCAGTTTTCATACCATGGTATACCATAAAACCAGTGCAACCCTAGTTGTTTCAGGTATCCAGTGAAACTGCTTGGCTTATGGTTATTCACAATTTTAAATGATGACAATGCAAGAACAGTCTGATCAACCATGTGCCTCATAGACCCAACACCATCAGTATTTTCATGTATTGGCGAAAGGTTGCGACAGTATCAGTTTCTTGTCCAATTGGAGCCGAGAGTTTGAAATGGTGGTCTCAAATGGATTGTTACTGTGTGTTCTGAGACTGCGTTAAGGAACTATGTTTTGTATGTCTTTCCTGACCTTGTTTCAAGCATGACAATGGTGTACTTTCCTCAAATCATCAAAGTATTCATTGCATTCTGTCTTGCTCCCAACAGAAGAACTACGATCAGGCGGATGAGGACTGCAAACATGGTGAGTCTCAGGCCAGCATGAGAGGGTCCTTGCTTGGCTTATACGACATATGAGAGCCATTTTCTGGGTGGTAATGAAGCTAAGTCTTGAAGGGACAATTTAAAGACAAGGGCTCAGCCTTCATTTTTGATCATTGATGAAAAAAAGATTCTTAAATGTCTGACTGTTCAGATTAGCAAGTTCATAAAACCCTCTAAAGCAGCAGTAAGGAATTTTGATCTAAAACTAGTGAGCTAACTACCTAAAAGGCCAGCAAAACCCTGCAAACACCACCAGCCCTGTTGGCACTGATAAAGGATTCCTAACATCCTAACTGGTGTCTTGACTATACAGTTAGTAATGGTGTGAGCTTTTCTTTCATTTTTGTGGGTTGCAACACAGAACTACATAGTGCATATCCTAGATGGTTGGTGGGAATTTTGTGTTTATCTGTCCTTCACACCATATAATACTATCAAAATAAATTTTAAGCTGATGCCAAAACTATTTGCCTGATTAAAGCACACTGCAGGAAGTGGCCAATTGTTGGCATAGTGGTGAATGAACTCCCATATTGAGATCCAGGCTCTTCCACTCCTCCCTGAGCTTGTCTCCTTGTGGCTGTTATGGTGTAAAGTGATTGTAGGTTGCAGACTGGTGCCTATAGGCATGTCCGGGTGATGGGGTGGTGGCCTGGTTTAATTATGGGTTAGACAGGGTAAGAGCAGGGTATAATTATCCAGTAAGAGATGGAATCACACTTGTGGACAGACCCCTACGTGATCTAGATCTGGCAGATCTAAAGGAAGGTGTGAAAACACCCACAATAACACACAGATTGTTCTTTTCACCAGCATTTACAACTTAGCACAATTGTTGAACCAGGAGAACTCATGGTAGGCTGCAGTAGGGAGGTGAAAGCATAGCAGAGCATTCAACTGCAAAAACACACATTCTTCCAGCTTGGTTAGAGGGCTGGTCATAGGCTCTTTGTTCTGGTGTTGGTCCATGTGTAGTTTGATGTGAGGGCGTGTGTGATTCCCCCATGGTTTAATGTCTTTCTCTGTGTCTCCTCACAGTCATTGCCCAGGAGCTGGCCAAGGGGGATGGTTCTTTCAGGGTGGGACTCCAGAGCATGGTATTGGACGGGAGCCTGCAGGAGGTGTCCCTCATCTTGTCCAAGGCCCTGTTCGGGGAGCCTCTGGTAAGGCTTCAGAGCGACTGTGCTGTCATGAGGTGTGAAAGTCACCGTGAAGGCTTTGTTGTGCAATTCTGTATTTGTCTTCATGTTTTCCATGAGTCAATTTGTATTAGTCACAGTTGAAACTAAGAAAGAAATGAGAACACACACAAGTGCGTACAAGACAATATCGCTTGGTTGGTTTGTGAGAATGGATTTTTGCCATGCTGTGTTGTGAGGGGCGGTAAAGGTCTCAGCCATGCTGCTTTGTTTACTCATCATCAAAATGTTTTTTTCAGAACGGAATCATGACAAAAGACATGACCAGATTGAAAATGCTGCTCTCTGAAATTGAGGTGAGTGCCCTCAGTAACCTCCCAAAATGTTCAACTTCTAAGAATCACCCTATACCTCTGCAGAAGAACATTGATGCGATTGGAACTGAGCAAATTAAAATCCAAGTATTAAAATTGGCCACTACATTTTGAATCTAACTTTCTGAATCCCTCCCTGTCCCACAGGCAGCGAACAGTAAAATGCCGCCAGAATTTACAGAAGACACCGAGGAAGGTCAGTAGCTCCTTGACCAAGACTGTTTTTCCTCTGAGGATTTTATTCTCTCCTTAAATAATTGAATAATTGTTCTATTGATCTGTCCCTTCTGTTGTCCTCTCTCTGTTCTGTCTTTCTGGCTCAGATGGGAAGGAGGGATGGCAGTTTCGCCCTCCACCTCGGGGGATCACCAGCAGTGAAGAGTATACCCTTTGTAAAAGGTACGCACACACTCCTAAACATTTTGTAAAAGGGACACAGACACTCCTATAGCACATATTTTGTGAATTGTACACACTCTAGATTTTACATGGGGGCGACAGTGGTTCAGGAGCTAGAGGAATCGTTTAGTAATCGGAAGGTTGCTTGTTCGATCCAGACTCCTCCTCACCAAGTGTCGAAGTGTCCTTGAGCAAGACACTGAACCCCTAACCGCTCCCGATGCGCAGGTTGGCAACTTAGATAGTAGCCTCTGCCATCGATGTATGAATGGGTAGATGTCTGAGGCATTCATCTGTAAAGCGCTTTGAGTGCTCTATGAGTTGAAAAGCGCTATATAAATGCAGTCAAGTTACCATTTATTTCACTGTGCAGAGTTTTACCAGAGACGTTATAAGAGGACACAAATCACTGAGGGGGAAATGAATGGGGGAAGTAGCAGGGAACTGGAAGTCCTGCCCTGTATTATGAAGAGCCAATCACATTGTTGGAAGTCCTGCCCTGTATTATATAGAGCCAATCACATTGTTGGAAGTCCTGCCCTGTATTATATAGAGCCAATCACATTGTTGGAAGTCCTGCCCTGTATTATATAGAGCCAATCACATTGTTGGAAGTCCTGCCCTGTATTATAAAGAACCAATCACATTGTTGGAAACCGCATAACTGAGGTTTCACCTCCCCTGCATGTTCTGTTTATTTCCACTGTTGCCATAGTAATTGCCACGCCACCAAATTTGCACAGTGAGCAAGTCAACATGAAGAATAAAGTATTTTTTAAGCCTTATTTGAATGGTTGGGGAAACAAGGTTCACACTGTTTATGTCGGATTTAAACACGGTTGTACTTTTAATGTCTGTTTGACCAACCTATGTGGAGTTCTGGGTCTCTCCTCATTCATTTAGATAGGAGCCTGATCTTTCCTCATTCATTTAGATGGGAGCCTGATCTCTCCCCATTCATTTAGATAGGAGCCTGATCTCTCCCCCTTCATTTAGATAGGAGCCTGATCTCTCCTATTAATTTAGATAGGAGCCTGATCTCTCCTATTCATTTAGATAGGAGCCTGATCTCTCCTATTCATTTAGATAGGAGCCTGATCTTGTTTGCCTGAAAAAGCTGCTTGGAGGTGTTGTCAAGATGGCTGCCGAGTGGCAAAACTTGCCTATAAGGACTTTATAAATTATGATTGGGTCTGACAAAGTTGTAGTTGTAGTTTATGTAAGTTTTCTGAGTTGTTTTTGTTTTTCTTCAGATTTTCAAAATATATTCCTCACGCAGCCTTCCTGCTCTCTGTTTTACTTGCTCAACAATAAATGTAGACGTTCTATTTAGACTGTACTTGCGGAGGTACTGTCCTAGCACTTGCACACCAGGATTTGTGCATATAGTGACTTCAGTAACTTCAGCAGGCCCCTGGAACACTGTTCAGTAACCCTGTGGCTGCCCTGTGTTTGGCCGTTGCAGCACCACAGGACACTGTTGCAGGGTGCAGGTCCCTCGCAAATGTTGATGATCCTGTGTGTTCTTGGCTGCAGCAGGATTGAGCCATATCTAACACTGACGGGCGGGCGGTGTATTTGTGTTGAGTTTGGACCACTAGGGCCAGATAGCGGCACTGGGCCAGTGTCAGGCGCTCCCAGATGAGCAGCAGGAACACACACACACACACACACACACACCAACTCCTCAGATGTTGTGTTTTTTTTGGTTTTCGGAGCAGGTTTAGCTATGTGTTCAAAGGAACCCTCATCTATACTGTTCTCAGTAAAGCTGCAGTCCTATGGAGTATATGCTACTGTGTGTAACATGTTGTGTGTTTGCAGTAACATGAGACAGATGAGTGAAGTAGCATCGCCTTGGTATCTCAATCACACTTAGTCAAAGTAGGGTTATGTGTGTCTTAGTATATAGTAATATCGTAATGAATGTCACTCATTGATGGGGTTTCTCATGGTCTACCTCCATCCCCTCAGGTACCTGGAGCAGGGCCTGTGTCGCTATGGCGCCCAGTGCACGTCGGCCCACTCGCAGGAAGAGTTGACGGAGTGGCAGCAGCGGTACGCCTCGCGCCTCATCCGGCTCAAGCAGCAGCAGGAGAGGCAGAGCTTCACCGAGAACTACATGGAGTCGCTCATCGAGAAGTGGATCAACTCCCTAACACCCGAGAGAGTGGTAAGGACACCTTCAGAGGGTTGTTTGTTTGCTTATGAGATTCAATGTGTTTCCAAACTAATGTGGTTGCATTCTAAGCACTTTAGCACATAGCACTTAGCACAGTTTGTTTTTGTTTGACGTAGATAACATTACTCTTAATAGTTTGGCAAGTGTTGCTAAGCATGCTACATGTAAATGTGCCACTGAAAAGTACATCCTTAGCTATGAGGACCCTTCCTTTATGAATGAATATGTTGCAAAGATGTGTTGCTTTAAGGTCCCTTGAGGGAATTTGTTTCCAGGAACATTGTCTTCATTCGATTCAGTCTAATGGACATTTTTCCTCGTCTTATCTCCTGTAGTTGAGTGACAGTTTAGACGGCGTCAGCGTCGAGCACAGCTCAGACCTGTCAGTCACTGTCACCTCCAAAAAGTCATCTCACGCATGGACCTTCTCTCTTCTCTGTAAGGTAAGCCCTGTAACGCTCTCACACACCACACTCAAACACACAGTCACTACTCACAGCATCTGACTGTGTTTGAAACATTTCAAAATGTCTACATGTTGTGGAAAGATATGTCACGATATGTTTGGTGTGCGATAGTCATTGAATGCTGCAGAACGTTGATAAAATACCAGAATCAAATAATTCTGATTAGGCCAGGTGTTTCATATGATATTAACGAGGTCGTTTTCTTCCCAACCCCTTTTCCCCACCATCTGTCTCCAGCCTGCCCGCGCTTTACAGCGTGTGGCACTGCTCTACGACGCCAACCGCCCACACTTCTATATTACGGGGGTGGCGGCCGGCGACACCTCCTCTCTGGTGCCCCAGGACGTGTCCCCAGGGGGGTGCCAGGAGTGGAGCGGCGGTGTTGGTATGGTGCCGCCCAACGGCATGGACCATTGCCTGTACACGGTGAACGTTGTCTTCAGCACAGAGATCTTCGGAACCTTCCGGCAGACTGTGGTGTTCGACTTCGGCTCCGAGCCCGTGCTGACGCAGAGGGTATTGGTCGACGCAGCCTCTATAGAAGGTAAACAAACGCACGAGGTGCAAGTAGTAAAGCACCCCTCTCAAACTGGCTACAGGGGCAAGACACAAGGATAGGTGAACATTTCATTTTATCTTTCCAAATCTGATGTGCAACATCAACATATACATTCATACATATACATTTGGGAGCATAAGATGAAGTTTACAGACATCTGTCTTTTCTCTGTTCTCAAGCACTAAGGTTTGCATTCTCTCATAAATGACCTGGTCCTGATCCCTTGGTCCTAATCCCTAGGCCTGATCCCTTGTTTATATGCGATTGACTGTATCATATCTGACATGCTGTCTGTTGTTCGTCCATCAGACCTGGAGCACCTGATGCAGGCGCGGCAGCAGCTGCTGATCACTGCCAAGCGCTGGGACTCGTCCTGCAAGACCATCGTGGAGTTCACGCCCAACGAGACGGGCGAGCTGGAGCGCAGCCTGTTGGCCCGCTACCAGATCCCGCTGTCCGCCGACCAGCTCTTCACCCAGTCCGTGCTGGACAAGGGCCTCACCAAGGACAACTACCAGGCCCGCCTGCACGACCTGCTCTACATCGAGGAGATCGCCCAGTACAAGGAAGTCAGCAAGTGGGTGTCCCTCCTCTCCTCTCCTCTCCTCTGTGGCATCTCTCAGGGAACTTTGTTTACAAGTTTAATTAATACATTTATTTATTTTGGAATTTATGTTTTTCCGAACATTTCATCTATTACTTGAGAATGCATTCCCATGTGGTGCGACTGAATTAGTCGACTTCCTCTTTGGCATGTGTCTGTGGTGTTGATCAGTTGGACGGACAGATTGATTGGGTCATGGTGCTCTATTGTCCACTGGGACGTAGGTGTTTATACATCTTCATCTGAAGAATGTAGGTTGAGTAGCTGCTCTTGTTTAAACCCCCTGGGCTGCTTTCTCTCTCAGGTTCAACATTAAGGTGAGCCTTCAGCTGGTCAACAGCTTCATGCTGACGGGCATCTCGGGTGGAGCCAAGTATGCCCAGAACGGGCAGCTCTTTGGCCGCTTCAAGCTGACGGAGACGCTGTCCGAGGACACACTGGCTGGCCGGCTGGTCATGACCAAGGTCAACTCAGTGCTGCTGCAGCCGTTGGACCGCGAGCGCAGTAACCATCCAGCAGGTGGCAGCAAAGAGCGTGTGTACGAGGCACTGATCGAGGAGAAGACCAAGGATTACATCTTCCTGCGCGTCTGCAGGGACTGCTGTGGGGAGCTCAACCTCCTGCCTGACCGCGAGCTACAGGTGAGCTTACACACATGCACACACACGTACGCACACATCCTCATACTCATACACACACACACACACACACACGTACGCACACATCCTCATACTCATCCATACACATATACAGACACACAACACGTACGCACACATCCTCATACTCATCCATACACACATACAGACACACACAAACACGTACGCACACATCCTCATACTCATCCATGCACACACACACGCACGCACGCACACACACACACACACACACGCACCAGCACATTTGACAGATTAGCACATACGTGCATTGCGTGCGTCACCTCTCAAATAAACAGGAACACCCCTGCCAGTCCTCGTGGCTCGGCCCAGCCCCCTCCATTATTACCAAACAACTCTAAGCTCTAAGCACAGGTGTGTGTGTGTGTGTGTGTGTGTGTGTGTGTGTGTGTGTGTGTGTGTGTGTGTGTGTGTGTTGCACCCTAGTACCTCAACCTTGTCCAGCCTCCTCCATCCTTAAGGAGGTATGCAGGCAGTAGCTGCTGTAACCAGGCCTGCTGCTGGACAGAATGACAGAGAGAGACAGAGGATAGTTAGTGACGGATGGACGGACGATAGGGAGAGAGATACATGGAAAGGCTGGACAAAGGAAAGTGAAAGAAAGAGAGAGAGAGAGAGAGCTATGCCATGTTAGTCATGCAGGACTGGGGGAGGCAGCTGAAAATTCATTATTTGTCTCACCGTTGATCATCTCCTGGCAACTTCACGCAAGAGCTACCCACACAAAATGAATTAGGCAGTGGCCAGTCCTGAATCTGGCAGAGCTGGAGCTGTCGGCGGGGGAAGCCAGCTGATATATTTTGTGATGTTCACGGTACAGTGTTTTTGTCTTATGCAGAAAAGCATTGGTGTTGACCAGTAAAGTGTTCTATGAGTGTAGGTAGGTGTGTGTGTGTGTGTGTGAACTTGTGTTCATATACCCTTCCTCCAGTCACAATTCAGTCTGTTATGGGCAACGTCCTAGTGCTCTTTTCTTAGATGGCTGAAGGAGCTCACACACACACACACACACACACACACACACACACAGAGAAGTGGACCAAGGAGGCCTGCCCTACATTCTTGTAGACAGCAGCCAGACCTGACAGGACAAGAGAAGAGAAGTGAGAGATCCTTGCCAATGCCACTGAGAGCATCTCCCAGAATCCCTGCTCTAAATGTCTGCTGTTGCGGTCAAGGACGGCAAACAAAGCTTTCTCTCAGACGACTTTTCTTGAGCCGCCCCTGAATGTCACCATCAAACAGGCCGTACTGTCCTCCTTTGTATATTCTTCTAATGCACAGGTTGAAAGGCTCCTTCACACTGACTGACTGAATATTTCCCTTCACACTGCTGTAGTGACTATTGGCAGCCAAGCATTCTTAGCAACATCCCTCTCGACCCCTGAGTGTGGACTCCAGGTAGCACCAGGCACTGGGTGCCTCCTGTGTGGATACTCGAGGCTCGGCCCCCATGGGAAACAGACGCTAATGCTGCTGCTGTATCATCATGTCTGTCCTAACAGGTGGAGCTGCAGTTTCAGCTGAACCGGCTGCCACTGTGCGAGATGCACTACGCCCTGGACCGCGTCAAGGACACCGGTCTGCTCTTCCCTGACGTCAACCTCACCCCCACCATCCCCTGGAGCCCCAACAGGCAAGTGTGACCCCCCCCAACCAACACTACACACACACACACACACACACAGTTCACGCCTGTCAGGCAGGTATGATCCCGCCTTGATTACTGCAACGCCCTCCTAACGGGCCTGCCGGCTTGCGTGGTGAAACCACTACAAATGATCCAGAACGCGGCGGCGCGTCTGGTGTTCAACCAACCGAAAAGGGCACACGTCACCCCGCTACTCATTGAGCTCCACTGGCTGCCGGTAGCTGCTCGCATTAAGTTCAAGTCACTTATGCTTGCCTACAGAGTGCTTGATGGTTCTGCTCCCACCTACCTAAATGCTCTTGTAAGGGCAAATGTTACACCCAGGATGCTGCGCTCTTCTAGTGAGCGTCGTTTGGCACTGCCGTCTGTGCAAGTACGGCAGTCCAGACTATTCTCATTTGTAGTTCCACGTTGGTGGAATGAACTACCTAGCACTACCAGAGCAGGGGCGTCCCTCTCTACCTTTAAGAAGCTGTTGAAGACTTCCCGTCCTAACTGGCACTTCGACTTTTGCATAACTTGCAATTACAGCAGTTACATTTCTGCACTTCTTTTTGTTTTTTTTATTTCATTTTGTTATATTTCTTATGTAAAGTAGTATTTATTGTTACACCAGGTTCTATTGCCCGTAGCTTGACTATTCTCTCCCTTGTACGTGGCTTTGGACAAAAGCGTCTGCTAAATGACTAAATGTAAATGTATGAAGACAGGTGTGCTGTGCTAGCAGGGACGCCTCTCGAGTACACTTGACAGTGCTGATAGTGTTGCTCTCTCAGACACACTGTATTGCCTTTGCAATAACAGATCTACTTAGTTTCACTGAAGCAATTGTTGGCGGATGTAAGTGGTCATTGTGTGTGTGTGTGTGTGTGTGTGTGTGTGTGTGTGTGTGTGTTTTCTTGATTGTCGTTCTCCAATGAGTCATGTGAAAGGGTTCGAGTGACGTTAAACAGCGCTCGGCGTGCGCATTCAACAAGTCTCAGAACAATAGCGGGTCCCCCGTCAGCACTGTGATTGGGAACCATTGGGTGTCGGCGAGGGGCGCCCCTCCCCACAGGAGCCGTCAGCAGCGTCTCCAAACTCCCTGAATCATGGAGCCCGTCGCAGGCAGCAGTCACACAACAAAGGGCTGGGCTGAGCGAGATGAGACGCCGCAGGCAGAGCTAGTGGCAGGAGTGGGCCCGCAGAGGTTGTGTGAATAGACAGGAACAAAGGCAAACCACTCTTGTCACACACGGACTCCCGGCTCTATGACAGGAAGCGTTGTGGTGTAGATTTGATCTCACGTGTATAACACATTGGATTCTCCCCCACTGTTTCGACATGCAACAATGTTCCATTAAGGTAGTCATGGTGGTATGAGAATGAAGTGTATTGTTACAACTGACGAGGTTTTTTTAGCTGAGAACTTTATTTTGAAATAGGCAGTGAGCAGGACATATGTTATGCTAATTGGTAGTGCAATTTTCAGTTAATTATTTTGCTAACAGTTTTGTCAAATAACAGTGATGATATTTTAGCAACATCTGGCCCAATAGCCACAGCCTTTTCCAAACCTTGTATCCTTCTTCTGATTGGTGCAGGCAATGGGACGAGCAGCTGGACCCCCGGCTGAACGCCAAGCAGAAGGAGGCCATCCTGGCCATCACCACCCCCCTGTCTGTGTGTCTGCCCCCCGTGCTCATCATCGGCCCCTACGGCACGGGCAAGACCTTCACCCTCGCCCAGGCCGTCAAGCACATCCTCAAGCAGCCCGGCAACAGGTAGGTCTAACGTCTCCCCAACCACCCACACCAGCTCTTCCTCTTCCTCGCTCGAACACCTCCAACCACCCACACCAGCTCTCTCTCTTCCTCTTCCTCGCTATAACACCCCCAGCCCAGGCGGAGTCTGGCCTCTCACTCTCGCGAACACCAGCTGAGTCCACTGCTACCACTGCTGCTGCCGCCTTTATCACGCCTCCACGTTAGCCGAGTCCGACCTCCGCTCTGCCGCTGGACCAGAGCAGCGTGAGTCGGCAGGCACCTGCTGGGGCCGCCATTCATGCTTCTGAGGGCCTGTAGAGGCAGTGAAACAGCAAAAGGCAGCAGTACGGAGCGGAGAAAAGGCTTTTGTGACATTTGAGTTGGAAAGGGAAACGTTGCCATGGCGAGAACATAGAAATGGTCTCGTCTGCGTGAGGCACGAGCAGGGTCTCCGACAGGGTCTACAACACTCTGTCAGCTCCCCACTCGCTGAGCCAATAGTCAGCCGTTTCCTTCCTCAACCCCGTGTGCGGTCACCCCAACAGAGGGAGAAGAGGGGGGTCCTCTGCCTCTAGTGGAGGTGGATCTGCAGCTGATGGCACCACGCCTCTGAAGTGGTGGAAATAGTGAACAGGGTTAATTCACCATGGTCCATATTAACTCTCAACATGAATAGTGAACAGGGTTAATTCACCATGGTCCATATTGACTCTCAACATGAATGAGTATTGCTAGCCTGAGACCAGTGCACCATCCTGATAAAGTGCAGTGTGTGGAGGTGCATTTCCCTTCAGAGCTGATGCGTTGTTTAGTTCCAGTAATGTTTTCTATTTATATTAAATTATATTCTGTATCTTTGGATGCCTTGTTTGCATGTGATGTCTTCATGGAGTTCTCTGTAAATTAAGTGTATATGTGATGGTCAATGTTTGTGTTTTCTCTCCTCCTTCTCAGGGTTCTCATCTGCACCCATTCCAACAGTGCTGCAGATCTCTACATCAAGGACTACCTGCACCCTTATGTAGAGACAGGCAACCCCCACGCTCGCCCCCTCAGGTACTGGATACATCTCTGTCTCTTCCCTTTCTGTGCCTCTATCTGGGTCTGTGTCTGTGCCTCTCTCTGTGTCTGTGTCTGTCTCTGTGTCTGTGCCTCTCTCTGTGTCTGTGCCTCTCTGTGTCTGTGCCTGTGCGCCTCTCTGTGTCTGTGCCTCTCTGTGTCTGTGCCTCTCTGGGTCTGTGTCTCTGTGTGTCTGTGCCTCTCTCTGTGTCTGTGTCTGTGTCTCTGCCTGTGTCTGTGTCTGTGCCTCTGTCTGTGTCTGTGCCCCTCTGTGTGTCTCTGCCTCTGTCTGTGTCTGTGTCCCTCTCTGTGTCTGTGCCTCTCTGTGTCTGTGCCTCTCTCTGTGTCTGTGTCTCTGCCTGTGTCTGTGTCTGTGCCCCTCTCTGTGTCTGTGCCTCTCTGTGTCTGTGCCTCTCTGTGTCTGTGCCTCTCTGTGTGTCTGTGTCTCTGCCTCTGTCTGTGTCTGTGTCCCTCTCTGTGTCTGTGCCTCTCTGTGTGTCTGTGCCTCTCTAGGTCTGTGTCTCTCTGTGTGTCTGTGCCTCTCTAGGTCTGTGTCTCTCTGTGTGTCTGTGTCTGTGCCTCTCTGTGTGTCTGTGTCTCTGTCTGTGTCTGTGCCTCTCTCTGTGTCTGTGCCTCTCTGGGTCTGTGCCTCTCTGGGTCTGTGTCTGTGCCTCTCTGTGTGTCTGTGTCTGTGCCTCTCTAGGTCTGTGTCTCTCTGTGTGTCTGTGTCTGTGCCTCTCTCTGTGTGTCTGTGTCTGTGCCTCTCTGTGTCTGTGCCTCTCTCTGGGTCTATGTCTGTGCCTCTCTCTGTGTGTCTGTGTCGCTCTCTTACTCATCCTCATGTGACAGGCTATTGGCTGTGGCTGAACTGATGACCAGATTTGTTTCTGTAATTGGATAATGTGTCTGTCTGAGGGATTTGGGTGATTTTACTCTCTACCTGTGTTTAGATGATACATCTCTTTTAATATCTGTTTGATGTTACATACTGTGTGTGTGTGTGTGTGTGTGTGTGTGTGTGTGTGTGTAGGATTTACTTTAAGAACCGCTGGGTGAAGACGGTGCATCCTCTGGTGCAGCAGTACTGCCTCATCTCCAACACGAGCTACACCTTTCAGATGCCCCAGAGGGAGGACGTGGAGCGCCACCGGGTGGTGGTGGTGACTCTCAGCACCTCGCAGTACCTCTGCCAGCTGGACCTAGAGCCAGGTAACACACACACACACTCAAACGTACACACATGCTCATCTAGTCACGTTAGTGATTGCCCACTGGTGCTCCACATCCCTGTCGTGCGTACGCACGCACGCACGCACGCACGCACGCACGCACGCACGCACGCACGCACGCACGCACGCACGCACGCACGCACGCACGCACGCACATACACATACACAATCACACGCAGACCTCTCAAACCCCTTCACCAGATACTGGTGATGAAGCGCGCCAGACTGCGTGTGAGCCGATGGCAGCGGTCGCCAAGCGACACACATCCCCGGCGTCACGCTGACTGTGCGAGAGCAATAGAGAGCAGCTCGCCCCCCCCCACCCCCCGAGAGAGCCCATCCGCCAGTTTATTAACAGTGTTCGATGCTGCCGCTCACATCATCATCTGTTGCTAAGAGACGTGCCTCACCTGTCCAATGGGCTCAGCATCATTAGCTCCCCGCGTCTGGGAGGAGTCGTCACAGAGGCAGACAGAGCAGGCTCAGATAAACATTGCCATAGCAACACGTACCAGCATCCCTGAACCTGACTGTTAAAGCAGCATACAGATTAGTAGCATGTCATAGCAGAATATTTCAAACCAGTTCATACCAGCAGGACTATCATATGCAAAGTGAGCATCATAAAGCCAGTGTGTACCAGTTCCTCTTGCTGAAACCTATTTACAAGAGGAAGTCATTGGGAGCATTTTAATCATCAGACTACCTGGCAGAACTCGCAGAAGCGTCATTATGTTTCAGCCCCAGAGCAAACATAACATTTGGGTTTTTTCACCAGTCTGGTAATTGCTGTCTGTCTGTTTGTGTGTGTGTGTGTGTGCATGTCTGTTTGTGTTTATGTGTGCGCATGTGTCTGATCAGTGTGAATCTGATGACACACAGGGGTCCACTTCTTCCTCAATTCCAAGCTCTTATTTCCATTTGATCCTATTTTGGTTTATTTGATAGACTCCCTCTCTGCCTAAATAAGTGGCAGACTCCAGCCCCCTCCAACCCCTCCCATGCTCTGAGGAGGCCCATGTGGCCTCTGCACTCCTGTCCTGTCCTGTGCTGAATGTTTGTCTTGCCTCCCCATCTCCTCCTAAAGGTCTCTTCACCCACATCCTGCTGGACGAGGCTGCCCAGGCCATGGAGAGCGAGACCATCATGCCCCTGGCCCTGGCCACCAAGAACACCCGGATAGTGCTGGCAGGAGATCACATGCAGGTACTGCCCCAGTACTGCTCTCTCTCTCTCATTCTCTCTCTCTGGGCTGAGAAAATAACACACCATAAACTCAATAAACTGTGAAACCAGTGAATGAGCATTGCCTGAGGTTCATCTGTTAGCAAGAGCTCAGTTTTATAATAGAGGTATACGGAACTGTAAACCGAGCCATTGCAGTCCATTAGGAGATCCACCTCCCTCCTAGCATAAAGTGCAGTATTCTTGTCAGCAATATTGCAGCATGAAAATGTAGTATTCTATTGCACCTTTAACATCTGAAAACATCTGTGACCCATAGAAATGCAGCATATCTGCCAGTTTAACTGATGTGTGTGTGTGTGTGTGTGTGTGTGTGTGTGTGTACACAGCTCAGCCCGTTTGTATACAGTGAGTTTGCCCGGGAGCGTAACCTGCATGTGTCTCTGCTGGACCGGCTGTATGAGCACTACCCGCCCGTGGACCCGTGCCGCATCCTGCTGTGTGAGAATTACCGCTCCCACGAGGCCATCATCAAGTAAGTGAGAGCCGCCTTATCCCACCACTACCCGCCCATGCCCCAAGGACCCTCATGCGCACTCGCCGTCTCTTGAGACACACACACACACACACACACGCACTCAACCTCTCTGTCTCTTCACATACCTGCTTGCTCACTCCCTCTCGCTGGCAAAGACATAGGCAGAATTACTGCCCCCTATTACACCTCCCAGCAGTGCGCATTCGCACACACACACACACACACACACACACACACACACACACACACACACACACACACACACACACACACACACACACACACTGTCCCCCGATGTGTGCTCACACTTTCTCAGTCCCCAATGGCACTACGGGCACAAACCGAAGCGCACGCTTTCACATATTGTCACACACACATCTAAGTACATCTTGTAACACACACACACACACACACACACACACACACGCTGCCTGTCTGACAAACATTCCCCATTGAGAAGAGCTGGCAGATTACCTGAGTGTCACCTTATTGGAGGGGAGGGGAGGGCCCTCTCTGTCACCCACCACTCCCCCTTCTCTGTCACAAGAGACTTACCCCCCCCCCCCTACACAATGTAGGACCCTTGAGGTCCAAGCATCCTACCCACCCAGATCCTAATGTAGACACGCTGCGTTTGGGTGTGCTCAGACCGGGAAAGATTTCCTTAGCATCTGTTCAGGAGGAATAGCTCAACTTAAAATCAGCGTGCACTGTCCAGCTGTTTGCACGCCCGCCCCTGTATGCATTGGCTTGTGACACTGAAAGGTTACAGACTTGGCCAGCTCCTCCCGGCTTCCTGCCTCGAGACTTCCAATCTGAAGCCAGGCGGTATTGGGCAATCTTAGGCGACAGCTGACGGCAGGGTATGGTGAAGAATCGGAGGCCGACTGTACCAGTGCCACTGACACCAACACTTCTTCAGTTTATCAGCTGTTTTCCCACAATCCACAAGTCAGGGAAAGAGACTGAACGGTGTAGCAGCTGCTGAACAGAAAGTCGTGTGTGAACCGTACGTGCGTGCCTCTGCGTGTGTGGTGATGGGGCATATGGGCGTTTGGTAACCGTATTGCAAGTATGTGTCAGTCTGGTAATGGCCAAATGTCCTGGCCTGCTCTCTGTCACTATAGTATGATATAATAATACTATAATATATGATGCGTGTCTGCTGAATAACTACGCTAAGTAGACAAGCTAAAACTGAACTTTATAGAGTGGGCTCTGACGTGTTCCCTCTTCTCTCTCTCTCCAGCTACACGTCAGACCTGTTCTACGAGGGCAAGCTGATGGCCAGTGGGAAGCAGCCCCCGCACAAGGACTTCTACCCGCTGACCTTCTTCACCGCGCGAGGCGAGGATGTGCAGGAGAAGAACAGCACGGCGTACTACAACAACGCCGAGGTGAGACACAGACCACGCTTTCGCTCTCGGCCTCTCGCCCTCAATGGTGGAGCGCAGTCGGCCCTCTTCCTCTTCCTCATAACACCTGTTTGGACGCCTTTTCACACTTCCAGAATGTTGCCATTGGTTCACAGAGGTCCCACAACACAGAAGGAGGTGCAAATTGTGTAATCGCACGCTGCCTGGGTTTTTGTAAGGGTTAAGGTTAGCCTCATGATAGCACATGGATGTCAATGTGGATCCGTTTACGACGCTGTTTGGAGACGTTTTGCTCCCTTGCGTGTGAGGTTTGAGGTGTCTCTTAACCTCACAACTCAGTGAGACAGAGACCGTTCCTCCTCCCCACCCTACCATAACAGTAACCTCCAGTGTAATGTCCTCAGACAATCTCAACTCAAACAAACTTAGAAGATCACAAACCGCATTAGCCTAAGGTCACTCATTTAAACAGACTTCAGCAAGTGGTCCAAACACACGGATGGGGAAGGACTTATACCACAGTCCTTGGTAACAGTTGAGCAGGCAGAGAAGAGCCTCTAGATAATGACCCACGCCAACTGCTCTCTGAACTTGGGCAGAGTTTCCTAGACTCCACTCCAGGTGGAGAAGCCTTCATGCCAGTGTAAGACCAGGGGTTCATGGTGCAGTTAAGTGTGTTATTATTGTTAATGGGTGCCATCAAGTTCAGATTTTGAAGAGGAGCATTTCATAGAAGAGGTGACGAGCAGGATTATGTGTTGGGTCTGTGCACTAGAAGAACCGGAGAGGAGAGGAGGAGGAGGATGATGATGGTCATGTTTGTGACCACAGGAACTAGAAGTCAAGAACAACTCTTCAGACTTTGAGTGGCTCGTTATGTGAGACTGGGGAGTGAGTCACACACACACACACACACACACACACACACACACACACACACCAGACCGGGGCAGTAGGGGCTGGGGGGCGTCCAGTCCAATGACACACACTCATGAACACACACATACTTGACTTGGAGAGGGTCTGCAGCAGTATGAGTCATAAGCATTTGCCTGGACACACACACACACACACACACACACACACACACACACTGACACACTGATTGGGCTTTTAGAGTTTCCAGGTGAAATGGGTTGAAATGATGGGCGTCTGGCCTGTGTGTAGGGCCCGGTATGGGCTCTCAGCAGGAGAGCCTGCATTCAACAGCCCCTGTTGTTCGAGGAGTAATTCTCTGTGCGTATCGCCCCTGTTGTTCGAGGAGTAATTCTCTGTGCGTATCGCCCCTGTTGTTTGAGGTGTAATTCTCTGTGTGTATCAGCCCCTGTTGTTTGTTCGAGGAGTAATTCTCTGTGCGTATCAGCCTTTTCCAAACCTGTTGGCGCTGGTTAAATTAGTACTGAATGCGAGGTCTTACTGAGAGGAGTAGGTGTGTCAGCTACTCCACTGTGATGACGCACAACACATTTTTTAAGACAAAACACACAGATTCACCACACACACTGACAAGTGTGTGTGTGTGTATATATATATATATATATATATATATATACTGTATATGTGTGTGTGTGTGTGTGTATGTATGGTTACTATGAGGCTCCTGTCTCACTTAGCGTCAACAGGCATCATTAGCTCACCATTGTTGTAACAGGATGCTGTCTATTCATTGGAAGTCACATTTGTCTCTATAGAGGTGTGTGATTGCATGTGACTGTGTGTTGTTATTTTTGTGAGTTGGATTCATTTTCCTGTATAGTTCTCTCTGTATATATGTGTGTGTGTCTGCAGTAGTGTTGAGTGGTCATTGACGGTGTGTGTGTGTGTGTGTGTGTGTGTGTGTGTGTGTGTGTGTCCGCTGCAGGTGTTTGAGATCGTGGAGCGCGTGGAGGAGATGCGGCGGAAGTGGCCAGTGGCCTGGGGCAAGCTGGACGACGGCAGCATCGGCGTGGTGTCACCGTATGCCGACCAGGTTTTCCGCATCCGCGCCGAGCTGCGCAAGAAGAGGATGCCTGACGTCAGTGTGGAGAGGGTGCTCAACGTGCAGGGTGAGGCACACACACACACACACGTGGACACACAGGGACATATGAACACACACACTTACTCTGAACATACATTTGGGTGCAGTGTTGCCTGGGTTGCCTGCTGACACCTCACCTTTGCCCTTTGACCCCTGCCCTCCCCTACAGGCAAACAGTTCCGGGTGCTGTTCCTGAGCACGGTCCGCACGCGCCACACGTGCAAGCACAAGCAGACGGCCATCAAACGCAAGGAGCAGCTGGTGGAAGATTCTACCGAGGACCTGGACTACGGTTTCCTGTCCAACTACAAGCTGCTCAACACGGCCATCACCCGCGCCCAGTCCCTGGTGGCCGTGGTGGGAGACCCCATTGCCCTCTGCTCGGTGGGGCGCTGCAGGTGAGCTACTTCCTCCAACACACACACACACACACACACACACACACACATAATGTGTGCCTTTAGAAGAAGGAACCAGAAGGTTCTACACTTGAAAGCTAGCGAAATCCTTCATTTTTCTTAACACATTGACAGAATGTTACAAATTACAAATAAACTTTGGAATTCAGAAAAGGTCGTCATGGAATGGTACAGTGATGGTGCACTACACCCCTGTGCTTAAAGTAAGGCTCAAAGTAAGGATGTGTTGGAGAGGGGTTGTGGAACGATACAGTCAACTCACAGTTCAGGGCTCACGGTTTGATACACTCACAATATATTCAACAAAGTAAGACTGAAAACAAACTAGGATCTCACAGTTCGTATTCATTCCAGTTCGCATTAACATTTACAAAATAGCTGTAAATGTTCTAAAAAATATATAAAAGAAAAAAAAAATTTCCTTATATTCCCCTTATCCTGCAGACTCCAGTGTAAAATGCTAAATGTATGTATTTTATTTATTTTTAAAAAAGCAGATCCCTGTTTTTTTTATACCATTTTAACTGGCTCATTGCATCAGTTTTCACTGAAAGGTGTGCTGTAACTACGCCTGACAACTGTGTTTGAGTTCGTATTCTGTGAGACCACTCAAGCCCCTCCGCCTCCCGGCTCCACTTCCCTTGTCACAGTTAACGCACGCAGACCTGGTGACAGCCAGGTGATGACACTGTGCCCAAAGTCTCCTTATTGTTTGTCACTGCTATTAAAACATCTCAATGTAGCCTGCAATGGCAATTAGACCATAGCCCACCATTAAGCTTAATAGCAACCAAGCTAGTGTGGTGAACATTAGCATCACCAATGACAAACAAGGGAACCCTGCTAGTTCTGTTGTCAGGCAACTCGAATAAATAAATATGGATTAGGCATACATGGTGAATAGTCTATGCAATCATCAGAAACATTTAAGTCAATCATATTTGGGTATCAGAAACATTTCCCTGTTTCCCTGCTGCCAAAGACTGATTTAAAAATGAAAAATTGTCTCATCTTCATAGACGATGGTGATGGTTTATTATTAAAAACGTGTCAGGCTATAGCTACGGAGCGTTGTTGCACCCCTGGTGAACTGTGCCATTGCTTCACACTGTGGTGAAGAGCACCAGTTCCTCACGCAGCTGTGAGTCTGGCATTTTCACATCACAGGATGCAGCGCTGGAGTTTGTCTGCAGGCTGGTGTGAGTGTTTGTAATTGTACTGGTTTGGAAATGTCACATTGAATCTGCCTGCTGAAGATGATGAAGCCAACTACTTCCACCACACACTCATGAGCGAACACACACACAAACACACACACACACACACACACACACACACACACACACACACACACACACACACACACACACACACACACACACACACACACACACACACAGAGTTAGACAGCCATAAACAGGTGGGGTGCAGGGGAGCAGCTTTGCCGGGCGCTTGTGGTGTGTGTTGTTTGTGCTGATGCCAGCTCTGCTCCCACTCGGGGCTCTGGTGCTGTCGCTAGTGGGAAGGTGAGAGACCCTCACTGATCCACAGCAACATGCAACAGGCCCCCTCTGTATCTGTCTCTCTCTCACTCTGTGTGTCGCTCACGCTTCCTCTCTCTATCTATCTCTTTCTTTCTCACTCCTATCTCTCACTCGCTCCCTCTCGCTATCTCTCGCTTGTTCGCTCTCCTTTTCGCAGCTGCAGCTCTTTGCCGTCTCCATGGAGACTGCCTCATGCTCAGCCAATCACTGAAGCTCAGACCACAGGAAATGTCAAGCCCAGAGCCCTGGCAATTAAGTCAATCTGTGTGTGAGCGCGTGCTTGTTTTGTCTTTTTTTTTTTTCTTCCTCCCTTGGATTACTTTTATTCATTTATTCATTAACTTCACTTTTTGAGTGGGCACGAAGCATGACCCCCTCGGTTCTGGCAAGGCGAGAAGCTTTTTGCGGTTCCCTTTTGCCAACGTTATTTTAATCGCACTCTGTACCCTGTGATTGCACAGACCTGTGTGTTTTGAACAAGTGATGCGGAGTGGGGGTGGAAGGCTTGTCAACCTTTCGAGCTTCAGTATTGGTCAGTTGCTAAGCAGTAACTCTCGCTTCCCCCTGACGATGTGTACAGATATCAGTCACGTGGCAGGGACCCATGTCCAGGGTCAACTCTGCTAAATAGGGTCTGTTTGTTCTAACTCAGTGAAATACATGGCAACCCTTTCTATTGAAGCTTTGTATGGAGATGTCCTAACACTCAGATGTGTTGGGCTTACAGCTCCCAGCCGAGTGCAAATGAGTTGTGTCTTGTGTGTTCATATCTATAATGGTGTGTGTGTGTGTGTGTGTGTGTGTGTGTGTGTGTGTGTGTGTGTGTGTGTGTGTGTGTGTGTGTGTGTGTGTGTGTGTGTGTGTGTGTGTGTGTGTGTGTGTGTGTGTGTGTGTGTGTGTGTGTGTGTGTGTGTTTAACCCCTACAGAAAGTTCTGGGAGACGTTTATCTCCATCTGCCATGACAACAACAGCCTGCACGGCATCTCCTTCGAGCAGATCAAGGCCCAGCTGGAGGCACTGGAGCTGAAGAAGACCTACGTGCTCAACCCCCTGGCCCCTGAGTTCATCCCCCGCGCCCTCCGCTCCATGCCCCCGCCGCAGGCCTCCAGCAAGCACCAGCACTCTCCTCCCAAGGTGGGCCACTCCACTCACTCTCTCTCAGGCACACACCAGCACTCTCCTCCCAAGTTGGGCCACTCCACTCACTCTCTCTCAGGCACACACCAGCACTCTCCTCCCAAGTTGGGCCACTCCACTCACTCTCTCTCAGGCACACACCAGCACTCTCCTCCCAAGTTGGGCCACCACTCTCTCTCTCTCAGGCACACACCAGCACTCTCCTCCCAAGGTGGGCCACTCCCCTCTCTCTCTCTCAGGCACACACCAGCACTCTCCTCCCAAGTTGGGCCACCACTCTCTCTCTCTCAGGCACACACCAGCACTCTCCTCCCAAAGTGGGACGCTATTTTCACTCAGGCACACGACAGCGCTGGGCTGCCAAGCCACAGCTATCATTTCATTAACAGCCCCACACCCCAAACCATCGTCCCCACACCCCAAACCATCGTCCCCACACCCCAAACCATCAGCCCCACACCCCCACCCCAAACCATCAGCCCCACACCCCCACCCCAAACCATCAGCCCCACACCCCCACCCCAAACCATCAGCCCCACACCCCCACCCCAAACCATCAGCCCCACACCCCCACCCCAAACCATCAGCCCCACACCCCAAACCATCAGCCCCACACCCCACACCATCAGCCCCACACCCCAAACCATCAGCCCCACACCCCCACCCCAAACCATCAGCCCCACACCCCAAACCATCATCCCCACACCCCAAACCATCAGCCCCACACCCCACACCATCAGCCCCACACCCCAGCCCAAACCATCAGAACCACCACCCCAGCCCAAACAGTGGAGGCTCAGGCATTCTGGAACGTTGAGTGCTCTTGTTTCTCCTCAATGCTGCCATATTGTGACGAAGTGGGGCGCACCTGTCCGCCCCTGACCCCGTGACCTCATGACCTCTGCATCGCTAAACCATTTTGTCTCTGCTCTTCTCTCCTCCAGGCCAAGGGGACACTGGCGAACCACTCGGAGCACTTCGCACCAGAAGGGTTCGGTAAGGAATGAATCAATGTCTGTCTGTCTGTCTGTCTGTCTGTCTGTGTCTGTCTCTTTCACACACATTGCTTTCTGGTTTTAAATGGAATTTTTCATGTGGCTCTTGCTAATGCTTGTCAACTTGTATTTAACAACATTTCTATTAAGTTTATGTGTTATTACATTTACTTTAGTTGTATTTGACATGTAAAGGTCAATGCAGTGACGTGCAGCTGCCATAGTAGCAAACGCTTCAGCCCCCTTTCATAAGTTTGGGGTGTGATATTATTAGAGCGCTTTCCAAAAAACGTCACTGCGAATCGAGGTCAATCGTCTGTAGGGCAGCCAAGGAGAGATCGCTGAGGAGAGGGGGAAGAGGGGAGGAAGGAGAGGGGGAAGAGAGGAGGAAAGAGAGGTGTAAACTAGCGGTTAACTGCAGGCCTCCAGGGCCTTGAGAGGATGAGAGGGCTGTGGAGTGGATCAGGAGTCGGTGTAAACAGAACAGCACATGATGGAACTACTTGTCTAAATGACTCTCATTAGCGTCCCGCGTGCGGGCGTGCGTGTGTGTGTGTGAGAAGGGCTCCCTAAAGCATCTGGTGGAGTGTGTGTGGAGGACTTTGGAGAGACGGCTGGGAAGAGGAAGGGCTACTCTGGTTGCTCATGTTGACACCAGGGCCTCTCCGTCTCTCCTCACATCTCTTTCTGTCTCTGGGTCTGCTCCCATTCCTCTTTTTTAATTTATGTTCCTCCTCTCCCTCCCCCTCTTTAGTTCAGTCCAGTGCTGCTGTTCTCATGGGAAACCCCATCCAGGCGTTTACCCCACCGGTGGCTGGTGGAGGGGCCACAGGCTCCGCAGGGAAGTCCCCCAGCCCAGTCCAGAGGGTGGACCCCCACACGGGGGCCTCCATCCTCTACGTGCCTGCGGTCTACGGGGCCAACATGGTCATGCCCATGCCTTTACCTGTAAGTACAGTCAGCTATTCTCCGGTCCACAAGTACAGAATTGGACCAATCCACAATAGATCAAAGCTCTGGAGCAGGACTAGACAGATGAATTGTCCAGAGTGCATATAAATCTAAATATATATATATATATATATATATAATAGAAATGATTCACAAATGTCTCCACTTTAAAACCCTCTGGTCTGGTCTGGTCTGGTCTCCCCTACCACAGCTCCCCTGGCCGGGCTACCAGAGCCGCTTCCCCATGGATCCCAGGCTGATCAACCACCAGGCAGCCATGGCCGCCTACAACCTGAACCTTCGCCAGCCGACCAGTCGAGCTTCTCCGGGCCTGTACGGCCTCAGCCACCCCTCCCCCCTCGGCCTCACGCCCCAGTCCAGCACAGACAAGGAGCTCCTGCAAGACGCCAATGCCGCGGGTACAGCCACACATTACCACAGTTCTCGTATCAGTCACGCCAGACATATTGGTACACCCATACCAGCTCCTATTGTTACTGAGTCTTGTCAGTTCCTATGGTGACAGTTTCCACGGTAACATCAGGGTTTCTACTTTCACCCCAGTCACACAACTTGATGTGTCAACTGCTCCCCCAGTAACAGCAGTAACATCAACACCAGCTCCTATAGTAGCACCTTTCACATCACATATAAATAAAGTAACACTATATATTTTTGAACACCCTGGCTTTACATAATAACACCTAGCCCTTACAGTAACCAAGAGTACAGGTCCTCGCTAGATTCAGCTTGCTGTTGGTATGGTGGTTAACACTTCCCATGTGTGCTTCACAGGTAAAATGGACATGAATGGGAAGGTGGAGCACGGCCGCCTCCTGACCCCGGAGAGGAAAGCTCCTGAGCTGAAGGACAAGCAGGTGTGCACTCTACCTCCTCTCACAACCCGCCATATCCCCCTGTGTCCCCCTGCCTCTGTGGGTAACTGTTGTGTCTTCTTGCAGGGAGAGTCTGACCAGGGGCCCAACAGGAGCCCCGAAGCAGTCGGCCCCCTGGGCTACCCCGCCGGGCGCCTCCTCCGCAAAGACGCCACTTCCGGCACGCCCCCGGGCCCCCAGAGGCCCCTGGGCTTCCCCCACCTGACCTCCCAGCACCACATGCCCCCGCACCACCACCCGGCGTTCCCCCCTCCGCACGCGGCCGGCGGCGGCCAGCAGTTCCAGCAGCAGCAACAGCCGCCCTACGGCCTGCCCCGCCCAGGCCCGCTGCGCATGCCCCCCCACCAGGGCCCGCCCTTCCCCACGCCCAACGCCCCTCCCCCCACCTCCTTCTTCCTCCCGCGGGCCCTCCAGTCGCCGGGGCTGGAGGGGGACTCCTCCGATCAGCCTGCCGTGCCCGAGGACCTGAAGGGGGCGCTGAGAGCGATGCCCCCATCTGCAGCCGCAGCACCGCCGCAACCGCAGCAGCTCGCTGTGCAGCACGCACACGCCCAGCACGCTCACCAGCATGCACACACACACCATCAGAACATGCACGTCAACAGCTACGGGGAGGACGCTCTGGATTCTGGAATGGGTGAGGGACTCGGTAAGCTCCCACTTGTATTGCTCTGAAATAAATCTTTTCATGTCATGAATTTTTAAACATGGTATCGATACTAATATGATCTGATATAATCTAGAATGTAATGTTATTGAGGGGATTTTCATTCTCAAATTTCAAATTTCATTGTCATTTGTTTACCAAACATCTGGTTTGGCTCATTAGCATAACTCGTTAACTTCTTTAGGGAGTACTATGATTGGGGTCACTGCATGAAAGGCACACTGGGATTGTTTTGGTTCCTCTGGAGCAGCCTGGCGCTTACTAAAGCAAGATGTCTGTCTGTCTCTCGCTCCCTCTCTCTCTCTCTCTCGCTCGCTCTCTCTCTCTCTCTCTCTCTCTCCCCCCAGACCCCCAGGCCTCGTCCAGTCTGGAGCTGATGTCCCAGCAGGCTCGGCTGGGCCAGTGGGGCGAGCACGCCCCCTTCCTGCCCCCGGGCATGGCCGCCTTCCCCATGCAGCCCCTCTCCCACCTGGGGCAGCCAGGCATGCGGCTCCCCCAGCAGCTCATCAGGACAGGCTGGGGCCTCCCGCCCCCGCAAGAGGAGGACGGCCCACCCAGAGCGCCTCTCACCAGGTGAGCAGGAAGATGGCCATCCTACCCCCCTTACCTGGGATGGTCCGGGGAAGAAAACCAATCTCTGCATCTCAAAGCAATGTTACAATGTTGCCTACTGACTAGGAGAGCAGTTTGTTTTTATGGTTTTGATAAATGCTCAACAAGGTTTGTTTTTTGTGCTCCTGTGCACACAAATCGGTATGGTGGTGATAAGTGTTATATTTACAGACCGTCAGCAGACATTTAGAGTACTATTCACTAGAAATACACTTCAGTGGTGTAGTGCAACCTTGATAGCTGCTGGCAGAACTATTCTCTTATTGTTATAGAAGGGTGTGTGTGTGTGTGTGTGTGTGTGTGTGTGTGTGTGTGTGTGTGTGTGTGTGTGTGTGTGTGTGTGTGTGTGTGTGTGTGTGTGTGTGTGTGTCTGTCTGACTACCTCTCTTCTCTGCCTTTGTTGCAGCAGGTACCCCGGGCTGCTGCGTGAGATGTCTGCACAGGAGCATTATGAGCAGCAGCAGCAGCAACAACAGCAGCAGCAACAACAGCAGCAGCAGCAGCAGCAACAACAACAACAGCAGCAACAACAACAGCAGCAGCAGCAACAACAGCAGCAGCAGCGTGAGCCCCCCGACATGCCCCCCCCTCAGTCTCGCCTGCTGCAGTACCGCCAGCAGCAGGTGCGTGGAGCCCCAGGCGGGGAGATGCCCTCGCCCTCCCACTCCTCCGCCTCCTCGGCTGGCCCCTTCCACGGCTACCCGGATCAGGGCCGCGGCGACATGCAGCAGGCCTACCCCCCCCACCAGGCCTTCCCCCTGCCCCCAGACCACCAGGGCCACCCTGCGCCCCTGCCTCTCAAGTACCTGCTGCCGGAGGCGGCGTGGGGGCACCCGGGTCTGGCTCAGGGCCACATGCTGGGTCAGCACGGCCTGCCTCTGGGCCTCCAGAGCCTGGGGCCGCGGCCCGAGCACAGCCCTCTCCTGCTGCAGCAGCAGCATAAGCAACAGCAGCAGCAGCAACAACAACAGGCCACACACACTGCCCTGCAGAGCTTAGAAGAGGTGAGCAAGCAACACACACACACACACACACACACACACACAGGCACACACACATACATGCTAACTGTGTACAGAGAGTAGAGCCAGTGAAAAAAACATATATACACATATTATCCTATCTATACTCTCCAGCGTGTGATATAAAACACATATATACACATATTATCCTATCTATACTCTCCAGAGTGTGATATAAAACCTCACACTGAGGGCCCTAATTAGAAAGGGCAACAAGCTGTGCGTTATGTGTGTGTGACATAATGAAGGCACTGAATGAAATGGCCAAATGAATGTGCTCTGGTAAGCAAAATAGCTTGACGCAATGCCCTTCTCTGTTGCGTGTAAGAACCTGCGGTGTACATCTATGAATCAAGGGCTCTTAATCCTGAACATAACTGTGTGCCAGTCCTGTCTTTATGTGCCGAACGCAGAGAGCCTGTTTTGATACTTTGGTAGCGTCCGTCCCCCCATGCCTGTTATACAGGAGCTGTCTGAGCCTGCAAAGAATTCATGCTTTTACAGAGAATAATTTCAGTGTTGGTGTGATTAGTAGCGCAGTGGCAGCTAACAGGTTGAAGCAGGTGCCTATGAGCTCCCTGATGGGTACCAAGCCCCCCCCGCTCCCCGTTGCCACGGACACGCCCTGCCAGCCAAGGTGTTGGGAGCTGCAGTGAAGTGTTGATTTGTGTTAAGCTGTTTCCCGCAAAAGAAAAGTTGTTGTTTCTACCCTAACATTCATGCCTTTCTCTCCTCTTTGGTCCCCTTTACAACTTCTCTCTCTCTCTCTGCCTGCTCTCTCTTTTTCTCTCTCTCTCTCTCTCTCTCTCTCTCTCTCTCTCTCTCTCTCTCTCGTTCTCTCATCCTGTCTCCCTCACTCTTCTCGCTGCAGTATGAACCCCGGGGTCCCGGCCGGCCCCTTTACCAGCGGCGGATCTCGTCCAGCTCTCCCCAGTCGTACCCTGACAGCCCTCAGGACCCACAGCCCCCCGCGCCCCCCTGCCGGTTCCCTCCCGCCGAGCTGTGGCCCTCCAGCGGCCCCGCCTCCCTCCACAACATTCCATGCAACGGAGCGAGCCCCCTGGCCCCTCACAGGGACAACATAGGTACGGCACCCAGGAACCTAGTTCACACTTTGGTTCTCGTAGTAGATTGGTTCACTTGTACATTGATGTATTTCTGCTACTGTAATGGAAGAGTTTTATCAAGCAACTACGTATGTGAAAAAGACCTTTTAGAATCCCTATTGATATCCTGTGTGTTGGATAAAATGAAATAAATTGCGCTTGTGGTAATTAGCTGTGCATTTACAGTGTTGAGCGACCCCTTACAACACTAATGTGACCTCGCTGTTTCTCAACAGTTACTAAGGCCATGAATACCGCGGAGGATGGTGGGAAGGCGGAGGTCCTCCAGGCGGCCCCACACCCTCCCAGCACCACGTCTCTGCAGCATCATGGACAGTTCCCTCCGCTCCTGCCCAGCAAGCAAACCCCTCCTGACCCGGGGGGAGGGGGCAGCCCCAGCCCCGCCGGGCCCCACAAGACCCCCACCATGTCGTACGCCAGCGCCCTGCGGGCCCCCCCAAAACCACGGCCCACCCCCGAGCAGGCCAAGAAAAACAACAACCCCCTGTCTCTGTTACAGGAGCTTAACATAGGCAGTTCAAACAGTAGCAATGGGTATTACTCCTATTTTAAATAAATCAAATGCATACCTGTAAACAAAAAAATGAAATCTATATGAAAAAAAAAAAATGGAAAAATAATCAAGAAAATGAAGAAAAAAAATTATTTTGTCTGATTAGGTTTTTTTTCTCCGCGATTTTCTTTTCTTTTTTTTACTTTTAATTTAGCTAGTCGTTCTTTTACAGTTTGACAATTGTGATTTTGCAAACGAAATTAAACATATATTCAAAGTTATACCAAAATGTTGGGCGAATACAAAAATCACAGGAAAAAAAAACAAAAAAAAGATTTATGGGACAAACAAATGAATAAAAAAGAAAAAAAAAAGATTTTTAAAAACATATAAGTGAATTAGCTAACCACTCAGTTGCCTGTCCTCTGCTTCCCCCTTTTCAGGAATTATGTCTGCTTTGTTTGCATCGATTCATAAAAAAGTAAAATTGTTGAAGTGATTTTTCTTATATATATTTTTCTCTTCAGCTGGCTTTTCATTTTGAGATGATGTTGAATTCTTCCTTTTATCAATATCGGTGTGTTTCCTTGTGCTAGCAGCTGAGTGGTCAGTTGATTCTCTCACACACGCAAACACATACACAAAAAAAAAACTATATAAAAAGTTGTATAGATGTAGACAACCCTTTTCTCAGAACTGTACATATGAATAAAAAGACCTGAATGAAATAGACCCACGTCTCCAGATTGCAGTCTTTCCTTTCACAACAAAAAAGCCGAAGCATTTGAATGAAATGCTGTACTGATAACTGATGAGGAAAAGTGTATTTGAATAATTTAGAATGAAATACTTCACTGAGAACTGATGAGGAAATTAAGTGTATTTGAATCATTTAGCATCTTTAGCATTCAGTCTTTTTTCTCCCCCTTGTTGACTCGATTTCTGCAATGTTTTTTGTGTGTTGTTCTACAGAAGCCTGTGTGTATGTTGCACCTTCACACATAATTTGGACATGTAGACATCAAATGCCTCGTTTTTGGAGTTTCCTCATCAACGCTATTGCTTATGCACAGAAAGGAAATTGCTTCAGAATAGATGCTGAAGTGTCTGCCTTAAAATGTGAAAATCTCATCTACAATGTTAGACCATGTTAGTGAATTAGCTGGTTCAACTGTTGCTGTTACGTTTTATTTTCCGCGTAAGTGACTTTTAGTCCAGAATTTAATCCAGTGATGGTTTTAAGAAGAATTACTTTCTCATCCCTTCACATTTTTAGCAGTACAAAGAGATGTCTACTTTTTTTCAATGTTATTTTTCCACCCATTTCCAACCAGCTGTGCCATTCCATTGAGTGTCAATCATAAGAGAAACCTTGGAGACGCTGCCTCTGCATGGGCATCAGCGGGTCTGTTCATGTTTCCTTTTCACACAATGGAATCCTATTTTCCTGTTATGTCCGACACGTCTCACAGGGTCAACAGATAGCTACAGCTCTTGCTCCTTCATGTGGCTGATTGTGAAGATGAGCCATTCAATCCCAATGCGGAACACAAACACAATTGTTGAAGGGTTTATTTGGTGCAATAATACTTTATTTCATATTTTCGGTAAAATACATGAGTAAACGAGTCTCTCGTGAGCTGTAGCATATATGCTGTTTTATATTCTAGGACTGACAAATAGATAGAAAAGGTAAATCACTGATGACAGGCCAGTAAATGCATACAATGTTTGAACTAATCATTTGTAAACCTTCATTTAGTTTCTTCCATGACTTCAGGTCAGTTCAAACTATACTCTCCCAGTATGCTACGACTCCCATTCTCACGCTCCACATTCTCTTCAGACCGCAGTGGCCAAGAAACAGGACTGCATTTCTGTGCCTTCCGTTGGCCAATCAATCTTCAACCACATGGTACGTCATCTTAACCTCCCCTAATGGGAAGAAGAGGCATCTATCTGTTTGGGCCTCCTAATGTCCACTGCTGCTGACTGACAGTAAAAGCTTTCAGTCAAGAACCATTTGTACATTTCAGACTGAGAGGGGTGAGCATGTGACCTTTTTGAGACGGGGATTAAGATGGTAAACGTGTGTTCTCTCTCCATCACCAAACAACAAAAGCGATCTGTTGCCAGTGTGAAGGCCTGGGGGTCTGACAGCCTCTGTTCTCCTCAGCAGCACATAGGGCAGTGCATATACTTAAAGACGGAAGACGCATGACACAAGTTCGACATGATTCTCCATTTTTACTGTGTTTACTATAAGATAGTTTTAATAAAAAAAGACTATACTGCATTTTGTGTAATGACTATTGGCACTAGTGTTATGAAATGTCATCTTATCTTTTTGCGTAACTTATGATAAACATCTGTATGGCAGATATATGTGGAGTTAGCTACAGGATGCCTTCTGCACTATACCTCTGAAGTGAACAGTATCAGGATGGATTAGCTACACGATGGATTTATGATGGTTGGCTCAGGACACTAAGTCCTACGCTGCTGTGACATACACAAACACACTTCACACTTATTGGTGTTTAACATAGTAGTGGTTTACAAATTGCAACATCTGTGCAATATTCCACTCCATTGTTGATATCTCTGTCCAGTTAGTTAAATGTTCACTTAGTGTTGAATGCTTTAGTCATTTTAGGGTTAGAATGCATACTTGAAAACTGTTATATACTCACAGTAGTTGACATAACAGTAAGCCATTGCAACAAATGCACTGATCCTTTAATTCCACATGTAATTATAAATAACTTGTGGCTTAGAAAACACATAAAGACAAGCTGATAAAACCAATACCCCCAGTATTTCCCACACATGCCGACTGACTCCCCCTTGACCCTAAAAAGCTAACAAACTAAAAAATATATACAATTAAGCGTTTCTAAACTTCTGAGAAGACAGAGTGAATGAGACTAGTTATTCCCAATGCATTTTTTCAGGTCAGAGGGGGGAAATGTATTGGTACTGAGGAGAGCGGTAACTTTAGCTTTAACTTTAGCTTTAACTTTAGACAGCAATTACACGGAGTCTCCCCCCAGCGAGACTAGTCTATGGGCTCGGGTTCGTCGTCCACGCAGGTCTCCCAGGGGTTGCGGGGCATGTGCGGCATAGAGACGAGCAGTAAGCTGATTCCGCTGAGGAAGAGGAGGAGGAAGGCTGAACAGGCACACGCGAAGGACCATGAGTAGTAATACTCCATCCAGACGGTCTCCTGGCTGGTGATCATCCTCTTGACCGACTGGCGCATCACCTCCACGGAGATGACGATGCAGAGACCTGTTGGCGGCAAGGTGGAGGAAAAAGTTAAGTTTAACGGAAGTGTTTTCCTCTCGTAGTTAGAAATCTAAAGGGCAGCACATGATTTAGATATCACTCGTAGTCCTCCACTTCAATTTGATCATAGACCGTACCGACTAAAAGTGTACTAATGTAGGTGAAAAACAAGCGTAGTTTTTTTGTTCTGAATCTTAACAACCTTCCGCATTTGCTATGTATGTGTTTTTCGTCCTTTCTATTGATGCTGGTTGACCAACCCATCAGTATAGCGCTGTACCCATGGACAGATTATGAAACCATGGGCCCCCCTGCCCCCCCTTCGCGCGCGAAAAAAATCTTGTGCGCTCACAAAACATGGCTTAAATGTAATTAAAAAAAATTTCAACAGCACAATAACTAAATTCACTTAGGGACCCCCTGAGCTGTTCGGTAATCCATCGCTGGCTGTCCCCTGTATCTCACCTGCAAAGGCATAGAACATGCCAGACGGCCTCAACAGGTAGTCTCTGCCCTTCCCAAAGGCACCTAGGAGGCACAGAGTCCCCAGGAGGGTGAAAGCCAGACTGAAGATGGCGATCGATGCAGCAGAGATGTTGTACTCTGGAAACCAGGAGGGAGAGTCAGTGTTACACCTGGAAAATACAAGAACTGCCATACTGTGATGTATTTGGTCTAACATATACGTGGTTCTCATATTTATAGGCTCAGTGAGTGTACTGAACCGTAGTGTGGAACTTTTTACGACCAAATTAACTTTAAAAATAACAAGAGGACATTGGATGACATATTTAGCTTGGGTGACATATATTCTCATTCTAGGAGAAATCAGACAGGCTTGGTAACACTATTTTTCCAGACGTTCACCTTTCACTTTTATTTAGGAAGGAGCAGGCGCTGACCCTCAGAGAGCAGAGCAGGAATCATTTGGCAATCATTTGGCGTGTTTAAGGTGGCCAATCACTCAGTCTCCCCCTGATCCACAGCAGAGAGAGGTCAGTGAACTCTGACCTGTTCACACACAGTCTGATGGCTCAGTGCTTATGACCACATTATTGCCGAAATGATACACCACCGTCTGCCATTTTACGTCTGATTGAGTTCTCATCCGAGGGGTTTTAAAGGTGAGCCTGGTGAGGGGGCATCAGTGAAGGGGCTATTACCGTCTCTGTGCTCCAGAGATTGGGCTGGGAGATGGGTGGAATTGTCCATTTATAGCAAGGCTTTCCATCTCGTTCCATTTCTCCATGGCTTCCTCTCCAGGTGTTGCTCTCCTTAGCAGAGCATTGATTGAATGGGCAGTAAAAGATCATGAAAAGCTTTGCTCGTTGAATGCATCTTTAATGTTGAGCCAGGGATGTAGACACGTTTCCCTCTCTCGTTCCCTCGCAGGGATTAAGAAGACATTTAGAGGGCCCACCTACCTTTCTGTGTCTTTACCTCAAAGACTTCCGCCTCCTCCTTTGATGTGAAGTGTCTGAAGTAAGAGCAGTTCTCCGCTGCAGAAAAGAGCAGAGTGTGATCAGCAGTCGCTTTGAGACCGAGGGGCTGATGGTTATCGGCTGTCGTGGCAACACGGCAGAACTCGCTGTGAGCTCGGCCTGACATTTTCAAAAGCCGGCAGCCACGTCGCACGAGCGAGCGGCGCATGCACATGCATGATGGACGTGTGGAGGGTTGAGGATAAGTGGGAACACAGCGTCGCAGAGGCCAAATGCCAAAGCAGTGCAACCCAGCTTCAGACAGAATCACAGCGTGTGTAGGAATTAGGAATTAGTAGGGTGCATTCTCTTAGTATGTTGTTTGTTTGCAGATCTAACATTTACTCTTATGGTACACATTTAAATCTGTACTTACTGACCATGGCTCAGTGGAACATTTTGCGTCATGCAAATCCATTGTAACTTAACCATCAGTGAGAGCATCCCTGCTGTATAGGCACATGCCTGTATATGTGCAGTGGAACTCCCTATGTCCATATCACTGCTGAACCACACACACATAGACTAAGGGAACCTGAAAGTGGCCCATCTTAACTAGAGAGTGGGAGATAGCTCCCAGATATGATTGTGTGCTGGAGAGGACTGGGTGTCTGTGTGTTTGAGTGCCTGTGTCATCAGCTGCACAGGGAGGCACAAGTACTGCTATTTGGTTTTCAAATGGAGGGGGGGCTCCAATTCAGATTAAAATGGCAAAGAAGTGTATTGATGGAGATAATTTCCACTGTTAATGACTTAAGAATATAATAATCAAGTGCCTTGTATTATTAATTACCTTATATGAATCATGTACTTATGTAAGCAGGAACATGGCTTTTCTGTGTTTCTGCGTGTGTGTAACTTAGAATATTAGGTGCCACTTAGTCTGCACATGTACAAGAGCATGTTTAGACCAGAAGTGATAAGAAGGTTCGAACTGTGCTTCTTCCGACCTTGCAAAACTTCCATCCTTGCCTCGGATATCAGAAATCCACCACGTGGTTATCTCTGCTGAACGCTCAACTTCTGTCTATATAAACCTTGTGCGATGTGTTTATCATTGCTTCACTTTCATACTTGTTTTGTGAGTGAGCCCAATTGCAATTGTTGTTTGTCTAATAAATATACTTACAGTATATGCAGCTCCGGAGTCCTGAGGTAACTAGGGTGAATTTTCACCTATCATGTATCTCCCCTGCCCTTGCTGGGGTGGGGTGGGGGGGGGGGGGGGGGGGGGGCACCTGGTCTGTGCTGGCTGGGCAACAGAGGAGCTGTTTGTTAGTCTGCATGATGAATCTCTATCAGGATGACAGAGAAAAAAACAGCCCACAGGTTACCTAGCAACCATCTTGTCTTAGCAGCTGTATTACTTAAGCGGTGGGGGAGAGGGGAGGGACAGTGAAGAGAACAGATAACAGAGAAAGATGCGGGAAGGAGCGGAGAGATGGAAATGAGCAGAATAGAAAGAAAGAGAGAAAGAAAGAAAGAGATGAGGTAAGAGAGGAGAGGAGAAAGGGTGGGGGAGCAGTTAGAAAAAGAGAGCTTAAGAATGGAGAGGAGAGGAGATATTTTAGAGGAACTGTATTGTCCCCAGTCCCTTGTCATTAACAGCTTTTCATTGCATGAGAAAATAGAGGTCAGTGATCAACTTACAGTCACTGTTGCTGAAAAACCTCACAGCCCTCAAAACAACATTTCAGGAGGAAGAAAACATTCCCTTGTAGAATTGGCTGTTGATACATTTTTTGTCCTGTGGTCTAGTGAATATAAACATTTCACATACATGAAATGCATCATGGTATTGATTTCAGACGCAGTTGAATGTATGATACGAGGGTTAGCACTGGCAGTGATAGTGTTCACAGGTACATAGCTTTGTATGAAAGGAGTCGTTTTAGCCAAAAGGCAAGTTACTGTTAATTTACCCCATCATTCTAAATCCTCGCCACAAAATATTTGTGTCTAGAGGTTAAACACCCCAGTGTTTGGAAGAAGAATTTAATTGGCTTGAGTAATGCCTTCACCAATTTGTGTTATTCTCATGTTGTCTTTGTCTTAATTGTTTTTACATGGCTGGTATTTATTATGAAGGTCTTGACGTTTTTATAGTGCACGCGGCATCTCATGCCTCTTGTCATGGAGAAATGAAGAATGGAAGTGATATTTTTGGCACTAAAATTAGCCTTGCTGGTTTGTTAATGACAAAGCATTTATTCCCAAGAGAAGGTCAATTAAGAAGTCATTCAGCTTATCATGTTGAGTTTTTAATGTCTTGCGTCCTTTGTGTCTCCCCTCACCACACCAAGTGCTTGAAACAGGACCACGAGGACCTGCTGCTGCTGATCTGAATCTGTCACCACAAGTGGTTGTCTTTTTTAGAACTTTTTTTCCTTCTTATTATGGCTATTTTTGACATTCAGTACATTTAGGATTTTCATGTTGTGAAGCTTCGACTAATGTGGAAGATAGAAGAGGAGTGTCTCTTGTCCACAGACACACACACACACACACACACACACACACACACACACACAGAGAGAGAATGGCCGTCAGATTCTGGGTCAATGTGAATAGAGGACGCCAGTGGAGCTGCTAGCCTGCTAAGAGCACTGGTATCTGGGTCAGCGCCGAGCTGGTGCTCCTCTGGGGCCCCAGTGTCTGTGCCCAACTTTCACCACTCTGGGCCCCCGGGAGCTCAAAGTTTGAGTGGCACCACAACATGGAGAACATCTCATGCCCCTCTCAGAGGACCGGAACTGCCTCTGTTCTCTGCCTCTGTCAGTCTCCTCTGGGTTTTGCTTCTGTTTAGTGTCATGTCATAAATTAATGTTAAATATTTTATCACAGTAAGTTTGCGCTTATCTCCCATCTCGGGATACATCTGTCAATATGGTAGGATTTCTCTCTCTCTCTCTCTGTCTCTCTGTCTGTCTGTCTGTCTGTCTGTCTGTCTGTCTGTCTGTCTGTCTGTCTGTCTGTCTGTCTGTCTGTTTGTCTGTCTGTCTGTCTGTCTGTCTCTCTGTCTGTCTGTCTGTCTGTCTGTCTGTCTGTCTGTCTGTCTGTCTGTCTGTCTCTCTCAGCTTTCTGTTCTTTCGATATAGGTTTACAGAGATAAAATTCATTTTCGTTTTTTCAACAGAGCCCTCAGCTGCTGCACGGCAGCAGTAATCACATGGTTGAACCCAGGTCACATTCTGACAGGCTCCCGCGATCAGATCCCACCACGCTACAGTGTTCCTTGGAATAGGCAGCATATGTTCACGCAGAAGGTCCTCTTTGTAATGCTGTGTTCTTGCTGTCCTTCACACTGTTTTCTGGCACACAAGAAATGCAGCTATCAAGGCACAAACGCATGTACAGCATGGCAAGGTATATTACCTGCTAATCTGCTGATAATGGTTTAAAATACCAGCTTTGTAGGATTTCCCCCCAAAAAGTCAATCAATCACATACATAGTTTAAAACGTCCCATTGAAAAAGTCAAATCCTCTATAGTCTGTCTGATTACTCTTGTAGTTATTATTTCCCTTATTAGAAAAGTATACGCAGTACCATAACGTGCACCATTGGCCAGTGCAACACTGCTGTGGAGCCCTGCACTTGCATGACAAACATGACTGCATGTCGTCCCACTACTATTTCCACCACCATTGCATCTGTATTTACGCCTGCTCTGGTCACGGGAAAATCCTTTTCTGCGTGCACCGTACATTTTAGGGTCTGTTATGACATCAGCATGCTACCAAGAACAGTCATTTCATCTTGTAGCTCTCACTGCACAAAGGCGCTGTAATTGAAACAGTACATGATATGTTGGCCTGCCCCCAGCTCTGATATTCAGCATTCAAATCTGATTATATCTCAAGTGTTCTCTGTCTCTTGGGCCAGACGCTGTGCTCCTTACATCCCATTCTGCAATTACATCTGTGGGCAATCACGCTCCGTCGTGGCGCTGCCTGGCCCAGCCCTCATTCCCTCTTATTGGCCCTGAGACGCGCCTGCTAAACTGACAGCATCAGTAGCGGCAGCATTACAAGCAACCCGAAGGCCTGGAGGATGCGTAGAGACGAAACAGTGTGCGGTTATTACTGTGGGGGTGGGTGGGGGGAGAGGTAGCTGGCTGCCGCTGCTAAAATGAAAGAGAGAGAGAGAGAGAGAGGGGGGGGGGGGGGAGAGTGGACCAGTGAAGGTGGCCCCTGAGAGAGAGGCAGGAGGCTCAATCCCAAACATGTCTGTCGGAGCACAGAGACTGATGTCACAAGCGTGGCCATTATAGTACCTTTCATGCTTTTCATTTCCTGCTGACCTGTGATAGGTACAGGACACACAGGGGAGAAGGCAAGGTGTTGACCTGCTGCTGGTGTGTGGGTGCGTGTGTGTGTGTGTGTGTGTGTGTGTGTGTGTGTGTGTGTGTGCCTGTGGGACTGACAACCTGATGTTTAGCCTGACCTGTTTGTTAGACTAGTCTCTCTCTCTCTCTCTCCCTCTCTCTCTTTATCTCTCTAAGTGTGTGTGTGTGTGTGCGTTTGTGGAGCCACTTTATTGGAGAGAAGACAGAGCAGTGATATTGATTATCATTTATCCAGCAGCAACAGCATGCTTGCTTTCGGAGGAGTCGGTCTACAGGGAGCTGTATCAACTGGCGAGCATTCATACCGTTCCTGGAGATACAGCACACTGAGTGAAACGCTTAACCATTTCAGACACAACAGCATGAAGACTAGTATTCAACATTAGTATTCTATTGTGTTCTGTTACTAATACTGACAAATTGATAATGGGTTTACAGCTGGCTTGATAAAAACTCAGCTTGGGACACACTTGTTCAAGATATTGATGGAGCTTGGTAAACATGAATCTTATGAATAATAATAGTTTTCCTACTAAGGTTTAAAATAGCAAGTTATCTTTGGTCGTTCTCCATGATTTGCCATGCTAGGAGTTCCTTCTGCATAAACATGTCATCCACCAGTTTGCACATATAATGTAAAATTGATATTTACTAGTATATGAATGAATATTCTAGAATTTTAATGTGCCATTCATGCAGTCCTATAAAGCACATAATACATGTAAACAGGTTAGAGGCCACCTGCCCTCTGAACCCACCGCCGCCCTCTGACCTCTGAACCCACCCCACTATAGCCCTCTGAACCCACCCCCACTATAGCCCTCTGAACCCACCCCACTATAGCCCTCTGAACCCACCGCCGCCCTCTGACCTCTGAACCCACCCCAGTATAGCCCTCTGAACCCACCCCACTATAGCCCTCTGAACCCACCGCCGCACTCTGACCTCTGAACCCACCCCACTATAGCCCTCTGAACCCACCCCACTATAGCCCTCTGAACCCACCCCACTATAGCCCTCTGAACCCACCGCCGCACTCTGACCTCTGAACCCACCCCACTATAGCCCTCTGAACCCACCGCTGCACTCTTACCTCTGAACCCACCCTAGCCCTCTGCCCTCTGGGCGGGGGGTTAAGAGAACCTTGGAGATGGGATGAGATGGGATGAGATGGGAAGAGATGGGATGGATGGGATGATATGGGATGAGATGGGATGAGATGGGGTCTTGACGGAGGGCACACAGGGAAGCCCTTACCTCCCGGCAGGCTCAGGGGCCCACAGGCGGTGCCCTGGTGGTCTTCCTCGGCGATGAAGATGGACTTCTTGCAGAGTCGCCACAGCCCCAGGTGGGCTGTGTCACAGGTGGAGTTCAGCCGCTCCAGCCGAGCGCTCAGGACTGCCCAGTGGTCCGTCACTATGGCGACAAACATGGAGGAGATCCCCACGAGGATGATGAAGAACGTGATCTTCACCTTGGTCTTCTTGTCCTCCAGCATGGCTTCTCAGCTGTTGTTTACCTTGCGAGGTGTTCAGGTACTCCCTGCGCCTGTTGGTATGTTTGGTGTTTTTGTTGCTGTCTCTGAGGGTTCCCTCACCCTTGGGTAACGCGCTGTTGCCTCCGTGACGTGTGCTGAGACTAAGGGTTCTCCCTGTCAACCGGGGTACCTTCTGTTACCAGACACTAGACCGTCTCCTCGCTCCAACCTGCTGGTCACAAATCTCTGCTTCTCTGCTTGGAAAAAAAGGGGCCAGATAATAGTGCCCTAGATTTGGTACTCTCACTCTCCCTCCCCGTGATGTGTTGCTGTTATGGGCTGTGGCTAACAACGCAGCTTTTCAGGCGGATGTAATGACACAGAAAAGCTTCATCACCAATTTGCCACAAGCCCACTATGGCCCTGAAGCTTGATGTTCTCCTTTGGGACTTCTGACAGGAAGGCGTGAGTCAAATCTGGGGCAGTTTTAGGGCTCTAGTCGTCAACAACAAATCTTTACATCATCGGATTAAAGAAAGTAGTTCCCTTATAGTGAAAAGATGTCGATGGAATGTTGTCTTTCGCATACCTTGCCTTGTGGTTGTACTTCTGCAGCCGGGATTCATTTTTTGATTTTGCTGTCTCTTGTTTCAGGTCTCGGGGGAAATTTATTTTATTAGTTGCGGGGGGTGGGGGGGGTCTGAACTAGCTGATCTACTTTCCCCTAAACAGAGAGGGTGAGAGACAGCCCATTCACCTGACCGCTAGACGCTTTATAAAAACAAGCTGACAATATGAGTCTGCTGCTTCCAGAGTGGAGGATAAAGGGAGGAAAGACCGCATGGAAACACTCTCTTTTGTGTCTTCTGCCTTCACTGTTCAATAGCTACAAAATTCCACCCACACGTTTGTCGTAGTGATTTAAAAGAAAATCCACTCTCATTGAGGGAGAGTATAAAAAACACGAACATATGTTGTTTGTGATACTGTCAAAAATGACGTAGTTGATTCATCAGATGTCTGAAAGATTTAACATTCTACATTTACATTTACATTTAGTCATTTAGCAGACGCTTTTATCCAAAGCGACGTACAATGGAGAGAACAATCAAGCTACGAGCAATAGAGACCTAGTGTAACAATAAATACTATTTTACAGAAGAAATAGAAAAAAAGAGCAGGAATGTAACTGCTGTAAGTGCAAGTTAAGTACTAGTAGAAGTGCAAGTTAGGAAGGGAGGTGCTCTCTGAAGAGTTGGGTCTTCAAGAGCTTCTTAAAGGTAGAGAGGGATGCCCCTGCTCTGGTAGTGCTAGCGACTCGTTCCACCAACGTGGAACTACGAATGAGAATATATTAGTGTGGAATCTTGTATCTCCCCTGCTTCAGAACCTGGAGGATGTGGCTGAGCTTTATAAAGCTTGGTGGCCCACTTCTCTGTGCAGGACCATGGCCCCTTTCCTCCCCAGACGATTCTTTCTCATCTTCAGTTTTGACACAGAAAAAATAGACCGGA